>NW_026716335.1:0-18836 GCF_029784015.1 Lycium ferocissimum
ATGCATACACACGGCCACCTATACACACACAAACACCATGCAAACTTCCATAATTTCATGATTTCTACTCATTTCCATAAACCACAACACAAACAAACCTTCATAACATAAATAGAAAGGATGAATTCTCACCTTCTTCTTCAAGTTTCTTCACTTCACCAATTCATCCAACGACGAAAACCAACGGGTTATCTTCCGAAATAATCGCACCACGTTGTAGAGGGACCTTGAATTAGTAGGAATTCAACAAGAAAATAATTTTTTGGAAACAAAATTTGAAGGGGCAAACTTGGAGACCATGGCCGAATGGCCATGGTTGTTGGTCTCCTTCTTTCTTCTTTTTCTTTCTTTCTCAATTTTTCTTGAATCATCTAGAGACAAAGATAAGGCATGATGATATATTGTAATTTCCCATGTGGGGCCCACCTTGGCCGGCCCCTTTTTGCTTTTTCTAATTTCTTTTTCTTTTTCTTTTTTTTTTTCTCCACACTTTTGGAATTTTCATGAAACTAATTTTTTTGAGGTTCCAATTTTGCCCTTGGCCTTTTCCGATATTTCCACATCCAAAGTTTCATAACCAACTTATATACTAAACGTAGTCAAAACATGGTCTTGTCCATAACTCGTCGCAACCAACTTAAAATATTCCGACATACAAAGTACGGGGTGTAACAGATTTGGGCCTCATTCCATCTCACTTTGGACTTTAATTTGGGCCTCCAAATAAGTGTAAGACTTGAGGAAAAAATCTGAATTGGGCTGGAGCTCTTCTTCCATCACAAGACACTTTTTGAATTGTTGATTGCGGCCTCATTGCTTGTCTTGCAATTTCCTCGTTTGAGATCTTGTCATGGTCTTCTTGGAACTTCCAAATCTTCATCCACGTCCTTCAATAATTCGAGCTACCATGGATGCTATCATCGGGGCGGCTCCACCGCCGGCTCTCGGGGTTCCGCATTCGAGCCTCCCGGCTCGCCTCGGGGGGCGAAGGATAGGACTATGAGAGATACGGTTCGATTCTGTCGACTTCGTATTCAGGTAGGGCAGGTTCACAGGCACGGATTAGGGGGTGATCATGCGGACCGACATGATAGTTTGAGGGCCGGTGATTTCTTGACTTGTAATCCTCTAGAGTTTTATGGGTCAAAGCCTGAGGAGGATCCCCAGGAGTTTATTAGACAGATGCAGCGTACGTTGCGGCTCATTAAGGCTTCTGAGACTGAGTCTGTCGAGCTGGCTTCATATCGATTGCATGATATAGCTGCTAATTGGTACGAGTCCTGGGAGTTGTCTAGGGGCGAGGGTGCTCCTCCAGCAGTGTGGGATGAGTTTACGGAGGCCTTTCTTGGCCACTTTCTGCCTCCAGAGATGCGGCGAGCTAGGGTTGATAGATTCCTACGTCTGAGGCAGAACGGCAGGAGTGTTCGAGAGTATAGTCTAGAGTTTGACTCATTGGCTAGATATGCCCCCACTATTGTGGCTGATATGATGGATAGGATGCATCGATATGTGACGGGGTTGGGTCGTGATAGATATACTGGAGGCTTTTGTTGTCACACCCTGATCTTACTAGGGTGTGATGGGCACCCGACCCCATATTCGGAGCCGAGCGAACCCGCTGACTCTTATTGCACATATGAACTACGTCGTTTTTTTTTTTTTAACTAGCAATAACATAAATAGCACAAATACGAATATAGGCTAATAAGCTTTACGATCATACTATACAGCGACGGGGACAATCAGGAGTACAATAGCTACTGTACATATCTGTCTACGAGCCTCTAAACATAGTACACAATATACATAGGAAGTGGCCGAGTATCGCCGTGCCCGAATATGTACACAAAAGTAGTACCAAGGGACCGGGGCTCCGAAACAACCGGAGCGCCGCAAAGATGCCGCCGAGGAACTCCTAGAATCGATCCGATTGTCGCCGACTCGCGCGGCATGCAACGCAGCCGCCCATGGCGCGGGGCGTCAGTACGAATAGTGTACCGAGTATGTAAGACATAGAAAATAACATAAACAAGAGCATAGATTATAAGTAACAATATCGTGGGGTCATGGATATATACTGAGATAAGAATGTAACCTGTGCATAGGAACACCTTTTTCAGGCCGGATATCATGCATGCTTGTTTTTCCTTTTTGAAAACAAAACATTTCTTTCCATAGGCATAGAAAATAGAATTTATGTCATAGTATCATAGCATAGCATAGTATATCATAGCACCGAACAATATTGTCGGCTCGCCCACATAGTATAATTCCCGCGTCCGGCATCCCGCGTCCGGGATGATATCAAGTCAAGTACGGATACATGCACCGTGAGTACAGCCCCGCCGCCCATAGCGCTCCGCCTTTTTCCCGCTTTTCCCCAAATACATTTTTATACATATAAATATATATACCATAGCATGCGGGGAGCCCAAAGAAAATCATGTACTTATCGGAGTGACGTAAGGTCGGAAACCTCCGATCGCTTTATGGAGTAATCATGGTCGCTTTGTCTCACCTTGAAGGGACGATGATCATAAGGCGAGACTATCAACATAGAACGTGTCATAGCATATCGGGTTATAGACATGGCATAGCTGACATCGTAGAATCATAGGTAACGAGGGAATCATAGTCACCATAGAATCATAGGTATCGTAGAATCATAGTAGTCATAGGATCACAGTCTTCATAGGATCGTAGTCGTCATGGGATCATAGTATTCATAGGATCATAGGCATCGTAGAATCATAGTCATTTCTTTAGTCATTAAGACTTTTAATATTGTAAAAGCGGGTTTTTGAAGAAAAAGAATATTTTGGAAAACATTTGTAAACTTTTAGAAAAGAAAATCATGCATTGGGGTTAAGGGTTTAATTAAAACAATTCTTATTTAGTAGTCGAAAAGATGTCCAAAAGTTTCCTTAAATTATAGAATGAAAGTAAGCTAAATGGAACAATAGGAGAGAATTCGGGAATAGTGGGCCCACCTCGAGTCAAACGAGGCGGCGTATCAAATTTACGTATATTACAGTTCATGGCGTCACTTGGGAGGGTCTTAGAGTAATCGAGTCTTATTTGGGTAAGTTCTGGATGTCCAAGAAGTTTTTTCCAACATTTTATGCAAGTTCTAATTCAATTCTACTGAATGAATAGTAGTTAATTTCAATCTCGGATTTCTAGAGTTAGGAAAGTCCCCGAGGCGCGAAATCAAGCCTACACGTCTAAGACATGCCAAAGAAAGGAAATAAAGTCTTACATACCTCTTTTCGCTCCTTATGGCACTCCAAATTCAAGCTCCAACTTCGCCAAAATCTACAAATTGGTCATGTTTACCAAACATGATTAGTGCCTTTAGAATTGAATTCGTAAAACAACACTTGGCTACCGAAATTTCGGCAGCACTTCCTCTGTAAATACATCGTTTCCCAAGAATCATCTTAGCCAATTTCATCAACAACAATCCGGGAATTCAACCCGGCCAAACTATCAATCATAATATCGCAACCATATTAACAATTTCCAATTTCCATCCAAGATACATTCTAACAACTTAGTCAATATACTACTTCCATCAAGACCTTCCAACTCCAATGAAAACAATAACAACCTACTAATTCATATACCAACAATATCATACAAATCTCATTAGCTTCCATGCATGCAAGAACATTATATTCAATTCAAGTACTTCAATCACAAGTCTCCAACTTCTACAACTTCACAAGATTGTTATGAATCCATTAGCAACATAGTATCCACAACACAACAACAACCAAAACACTAAATAATATTAGCTCCTCTTCTTTCATCATTCAACACATACACGGCTACACATACTCTATACCACACGGCCACATCATATGTGCACACAACTACAACCTTTCCAAAATCATTCAATTTCCATTATCCACTTAGCATTCACAACAACAACAACCATGTATTAGATAGAATAGTTAAATCATCATTCCTACACACACACCATAGGTACACGGCCACATACACACTACACATTACAATTTCCAACTTCCACTAATTCATTCAACTTTCACTTCTAATACAAATTCCGCCACAACTACAACTAGATTACCACATAAAATTCAATTCATATTTCCTACACCTATACATATATACACGGCCAAGTACTATATTTCTCTCCTTCATAAATTTCATCCATTTTAGCATACCACAACACATATAAGCCATATATAATACACAAAACACGATTAATTCTCACCTTTCTTCTTCACTTCTCACTTGGCTACAACTTGGCAACTTGTATGATTGTGAGTTCTTCTTGCTTCAACAACAACTCCACCTTGTTAAGGACCCTCTACTTGGTAGAAAATAATTTTTGAAGGAATTTTTTCAATTTTCCCTTGGAATTTCTCTCTTGGCCGAAAGGCCCATAGGTTTTCTTCTTCTTTTCTCTTCTTCTTATTTCATGAAATTTCTAGAGAATTATGGAGCAAGGATGACTTGGTCATCCATTTATTGACCAAATTTTATTCAAGGTGGGCTTGGACCCTATGCATGGCCGGTTGGGCCTTCAAATTTTCTTAAAAAAAATTCCAAGTCCAATCATCAAGCTAGTTCTTGTCATTCATGAAAACAAATTTTTCCCCGTTTCTAAATTTGCCCTTCGTCTTTCTCCATATTTCCACGGGTCATATTGCGAATTTTCCTTTTATGCCCTTGGCCTTTCTTAATAATCCCGCTTCTAAATGCTTCATAAGCCATTCATATACTTAACAAAATAAAAATAAGGCCTTGCTTGTCGTCCTCCCGCAATTGTCTTGAATTATCCGATTGCACAAAAATGCGGGATATAACATCCTCCCCCCCTTTAGAACATTCGTCCTCGAATGTTAAACTGGCCTCATAGTGTATTATGACACTTTGGGGAGGTCTCCTCCGTAGATGCCTCACATGTCGCTTAATATATCCATTTTGGAAGCCCAGGTTACTCGTAGGCCGTGAGCCAATTAACTTTGCTCTGAACGCTGGCCTTAAGTTAATAGGTCCTTCTTATTGAAACTTGGATTGCCCTGGTCCAATTTAGGTCTAGCATATCCTTCTCCCCTTTCTGCTAGTCTAATCCGTCCCAACCTACCCGACTTCTATCGAGTTTCCAACCCAATACGCTCAATAATATAAGGCGCGATATATATAACATCGTAGAACCTAAATCAGTTGATGCATTTACATTATAGCAAAAAAAATACTAATGATATACCTGGTACGTCATCGGGGGATAGCTCAGGATCCTGTCGGTCAACTACTACTCTCGCGGGCTGAACCCTACTTCTGCCACGTCGAGATGGGCAGTCGCGCATAAAATGACCCGGCCTAGCACAGGCATAGCAAACATCTGTACCCGCGCGACACGGCCCCGCATGTAATTTACGGCACTGAAGGCATCGTAATACGGGTGGTCTCCTCTGGCTGGACTCACCGCTATACCGGGAACCCAAAACTCCATGGCCCTGTCCTGACCCGGCGGGCTGAGCTTGATCTCTACCATACCTCCGCGGGCAATCGCGCATCACATGGCCAATCCGACCGCAGACGAAACAAGCACCTGTATCTAAGTAACACTGCCCCGAGTGTGGCCTGTCACATCGCGCGCACCGCGGTTGGGGCAGCCCCGTACTGCTGAAGTCGGCTCATGTCGGGACCCCAAAACTCGGCTCTCCGATCCGGTCCCGAATACTCAAAATGCTCCGTACCGTCCCCCTTCATACTCCCTTCGGCCCTTTTTCTCGCGACCCCCATCACCAAATTCCATGCCCTGTTGGTGAGCCTGAGTGGCTACTATTTGGGTTAACAGAAGGATAGCCTGTCTCATCTCCTGAATTGGGGCCTCAGGTGGGGGAGCTGGAGGTGCTGGAGCTGAAATGGGAGCTCCTTCTTGCTCCCCTAACATCGGCGGAGTGCGAATAGCACGAGAGGTGGCCTCGTTATGGGACTCACCCTCCTCAACATTTACCGGCCTCCGCCTTTCTGCTGCTATCTTACCCTTCTCGGCGGCCGTTGCTCTCATCTTCACAAGCGTCGCTGAAAATGTAACACTGGATTAGAAATAGGAAAATCTCTTATTATAGCTCTATCGCACGATCTAGATTACAAAGAAGGTCAAATTTCCTAAATGCCCTGCAGCCTCCTGCCTATAAGTGTGGCGCGCTACACACCCATAAACAGGACTCTACTGGACACGGCTCGTAGACAAACCCCTAGGACCGCCTGCTCTGATACCACTTTGTCACACCCTGATCTTACTAGGGTGTGATGGGCACCCGACCCCATATTCGGAGCCGAACGAACCCGCTGACTCTTATTGCACATATGAACTACGTCGTTTTTTTTTTTTAACTAGCAATAACATAAATAGCACAAATACGAATATAGGCTAATAAGCTTTACGATCATACTATACGACGACGGGGACAATCGGGAGTACAATAGCTACCGTACATATCGTCTACGAGCCTCTAAACATAGTACACAATATACATAGGAAGGGCCGAGTATCGCCGTGCCCGAATATGTACACAAAAGTAGTACCAAGGGACCTGGGGCTCCGAAACAACCGGAGCGCCGCAAAGATGCCGCCGAGGAACTCCTAGGAATCGATCCGTGTCTCGCCGACTCGCGCGGCATGCAACGCAGCGCCCACATGAAGGGGCGTCAGTACGAATAGTGTACCGAGTATGTAAGACATAGAAAATAACATAAACAAGAGCATAGATTATAAGTAACAATATCGTGGGGTCATGGATATATACTGAGATAAGAATGTAACCTGTGCATAGGAACACCTTTTTCAGGCCGGATATCATGCATGCTTGTTTTTCCTTTTTGAAAACAAAACATTTCTTTCCATAGGCATAGAAAATAGAATTTATGTCATAGTATCATAGCATAGCATAGTATATCATAGCACCGAACAGTGTCGGCTCGCCCACATAGTATAATTCCCGCGTCCGGGCATCCCGCGTCCGGGATGATATCAAGTCAAGTACGGATACATGCACCGTGAGTACAGCCCAGCGCCCATAGCGCTCTGCCCTTTTTCCCCAGCTTTTCCCCAAATACATTTTTATACATATAAATATATATACCATAGCATGCAAGGGGAGCCCAAAGAAAATCATGTACTTATCGGAGTGACGTAAGGTCGGAAACCTCCGATCGCTTTATGGAGTAATCATGGTCGCTTTGTCTCACCTTGAAGGGACGATGATCATAAGGCGAGACTATCAACATAGAACGTGTCATAGCATATCGGGTTATAGACATGGCATAGCTGACATCGTAGAATCATAGGTAACGGGGAATCATAGTCACCATAGAATCATAGGTATCGTAGAATCATAGTAGTCATAGGATCACAGTCTTCATAGGATCGTAGTCGTCATGGGATCATAGTATTCATAGGATCATAGGCATCGTAGAATCATAGTCATTGCTTTAGTCATTAAGACTTTTAATATTGTAAAGCGGGTTTTTGAAGAAAAAGAATATTTTGGAAAACATTTGTAAACTTTTAGAAAAGAAAATCATGCATTGGGGTTAAGGGTTTAATTAAAACAATTCTTATTTAGTAGTCGAAAAGATGTCCAAAAGTTTCCTTAAATTATAGAATGAAAGTAAGCTAAATGGAACAATAGGAGAGAATTCGGGAATAGTGGGCCCACCTCGAGTCAAACGAGGCGGCGTATCAAATTTACGTATATTACAGTTCATGGCGTCACTTGGGAGGGTCTTAGAGTAATCGAGTCTTATTTGGGTAAGTTCTGGATGTCCAAGAAGTTTTTTCCAACATTTTATGCAAGTTCTAATTCAATTCTCCGAATGAATAGTAGTTAATTTCAATCTCGGATTTCTAGAGTTAGGAAAGTCCCCGAGGCGCGAAATCAAGCCTACACGTCTAAGACATGCCAAAGAAAGGAAATAAAGTCTTACATACCTCTTTTCGCTCCTTATGGCACTCCAAATTCAAGCTCCAACTTCGCCAAAATCTACAAATTGGTCATGTTTACCAAACATGATTAGTGCCTTTAGAATTGAATTCGTAAAACAACACTTGGCTACCGAAATTTCGGCAAAGACTTCCTCTGTAAATACATCGTTTCCCAAGAATCATCTTAGCCAATTCTCATCAACAACAATCCGGGAATTCAACCCGGCCAAACTATCAATCATAATATCGCAACCATATTAACAATTTCCAATTTCCATCCAAGATACATTCTAACAACTTAGTCAATATACTACTTCCATCAAGACCTTCCAACTCCAATGAAAACAATAACAACCTACTAATTCATATACCAACAATATCATACAAATCTCATTAGCTTCCATGCATGCAAGAACATTATATTCAATTCAAGTACTTCAATCACAAGTCTCCAACTTCTACAACTTCACAAGATTGTTATGCATCCATTAGCAACATAGTATCCACAACACAACAACAACCAAAACACTAAATAATATTAGCTCCTCTTCTTTCATCATTCAACACATACACGGCTACACATACTCTATACCACACGGCCACATCATATGTGCACACAACTACAACCTTTCCAAAATCATTCAATTTCCATTATCCACTTAGCATTCACAACAACAACAACCATGTATTAGATAGAATAGTTAAATCATCATTCCTACACACACACCATAGGTACACGGCCACATACACACTACACATTACAATTTCCAACTTCCACTAATTCATTCAACTTTCACTTCTAATACAAATTCCGCCACAACTACAACTAGATTACCACATAAAATTCAATTCATATTTCCTACACCTATACATATATACACGGCCAAGTACTATATTTCTCTCCTTCATAAATTTCATCCATTTTAGCATACCACAACACATATAAGCCATATATAATACACAAAACACGATTAATTCTCACCTTTCTTCTTCACTTCTCACTTGGCTACAACTTGGCAACTTGTATGATTGTGAGTTCTTCTTGCTTCAACAACAACTCCACCTTGTTAAGGACCCTCTACTTGGTAGAAAATAATTTTTGAAGGAATTTTTTTCAATTTTCCCTTGGAATTTCTCTCTTGGCCGAAAGGCCCATAGGTTTTCTTCTTCTTTTCTCTTCTTCTTATTTCATGAAATTTCTAGAGAATTATGGAGCAAGGATGACTTGGTCATCCATTTATTGACCAAATTTTATTCAAGGTGGGCTTGGACCCTATGCATGGCCGGTTGGGCCTTCAAATTTTCTTAAAAAAAATTCCAAGTCCAATCATCAAGCTAGTTCTTGTCATTCATGAAAACAAATTTTTCCCCGTTTCCAAATTTGCCCTTCGTCTTTCTCCATATTTCCACGGGTCATATTGCGAATTTTCCTTTTATGCCCTTGGCCTTTCTTAATAATCCCGCTTCTAAATGCTTCATAAGCCATTCATATACTTAACAAAATAAAAATAAGGCCTTGCTTGTCGTCCTCCCGCAATTGTCTTGAATTATCCGATTGCACAAAAATGCGGGATATAACATTTGTGATCCGTATAAATATCAACATGAGCGCTATATAGATAATGCCTCCATATCTTTAAAGCATGACTTACCGCTGCTAATTCCAGACCGTGAGTAGGATAATTTCTTTCGTGCTTTCTGAGTTGTCGGGAGGCGTAGGCTATAACTCTGCCACGCTGCATTAATACATAACATAACCCAACACCGGAAGCATCACAATAAATGATATAACCATCTGGTCCCTTAGGAGGAGTCAGAACTGGAGCTGTAGTTAACTTTTCTTTCAGCAACTAGAAGCTTCGTTCGCAAGCATCGGTCCACTGGAACTTAGTTGCCTTCTGAGTTAGCCTCGTTAAAGGCGCTGAAATCGAAGCAAATTTCTCCACAAATCTCTTGTAATATCCTGCTAACCCCAGAAAACTACGTACCTCAGTAGGAGTCGTAGGTCTAGGCCAATCCTTTACGGCCTCAATCTTCTGTGTATCCACCCGGATGCCATCAGCTCAAATGATGCCCCAAGAATGCTACTGAAGTCAACCAGAATTCACATTTAGAGAACTTAGCATACAATTCCTGGTGCTGGAGCTCCCCAAGCACCGCCCTCAGATGATCCGCATGCTCCTCTTCTGATCGTGAATAAACTAGGATATCATCAATAAATAAGATCATGAACATATCTAGGAAGGGCTTGAACACTCGATTCATCAGATCCCTAAACATTGCTAGAGCATTGGTCAGCCCAAAGGACACTATCCTAAACTCATAGCGTCCATATCGGGTCCTGAATGCAGTCTTTGGAATATCGCACTCTCTTACCGCACTTTGGTGATAGCGACCGCTTGTCTGTCTTCGAGAAACACTTAGCACCCTGCCTTTGGTCAAATAAATCATCAATCCTGGGGAGGGGATATTTATTCTCTATGGTCACCTTGTTCAGCTGTCGGTAATCAACACACATTCGCAGTGAGATATTACTTTGAACGTGCAAATCCACTCTATTCTTAAATCATCTTTTCAGAAAATTTCTCTATATCCGAGGCCACTATACCAAGATGGCAATGTCACACCCTAACCTGTGATAGGGCGTGATGGGCACCCGACCCTTACTTAGGGCCGAGCGAACCTGCTGATCCTCGTAATACTCATAATCTTACTGGACTCTTAAATCATGAAAAGAATGCATAATGAAAGCTTTTCAAAGAACGACATGCTTTTCATCTTTCTCAAATCAAATAAAATATGTAATCGTATGAAATCTGTAACATAATGCATAATAAAACATCGGCTTACAGAGCCGCTTACAAGACTGACATGCTATATACGTGACTCTGTCTGCAAAGTCTCTATCATAACTCAAGATACCATAACATAGACACTCTGACTCGGCAGCACTCCGAGAGGAAATGAAGCTCGCCAATCCGAATTTGGAACATCTTCTACTCATACCGTATACACACACGTGGCATGAAACGCACCCCCGAAGAAAGGGGTCGGTACGGAATATGTCTTGAGCATGTAAAGCATGAAATACAGTAAACAGGATAATACTGAGATAAGGAGTATAGAAAATCATAAGGCTTGCCTCTGAAACATAAATCATGCATATCAATATCATATCCAGTTCATTATGAGGCATAGAAACATAAGTGAATGATCATATTGTACGTATGCATATATAACGTGTCCCGGCCCTCTAGTGAGGGACTCGATAAATAAAATCATCATATACATGTCATCATGCCATCATATATATATATATATATATATATATATATATATATATATATATACCGTGCCGGCCCTCTAGTGAGGGACTCAGTGAATAACGTGTCCTGGCCCTCTAATGAGGGACTCGGTAAAGGAGATCCTGTCTCCATCATGTATATCATTGTCACACCCCAACTTTCGGTAGGGCATGATGGGCACCCGACCCTTACTTAGGGCCGAGCGAACCCGCTGATTCTCGTGATACTCATAATCTTACTGGACTCATAAATCATGAAATGAATGCATAATGGAAGCTTTTCAAAGAACAACATGCTTTTCGTCTTTCTCAAATCAAGTAAAATCGTAATCATATGAAATACGTAACATAATGCATAATGATACATCGGCTTACGGAAGCCGCTTACGAGACCGACATGCTATATACGTGACTGCGTACGCAAAGTCTCTAACATAAACCAAGATACCATAATATAGATACTGCGACTCGACGGCAGCACTGCGGAAGGAAATGGAGCTCGCCAATCCTAGTGGAACATCTTCTACTCATACGTATACACTGCACGTGGCATGAACGCGACCCCAGAAGAAAGGGTCGGTACGGAATATGTACTAAGCATGTAAAAGCATGAAATACGATAAACGAGGTCATCGAATAAGGAGTACGAGAAAATCATAAGAGCTTGACTGCGAAACATAAAAAAATAATCATCATGTACATATGCATGTATAACGTGTCCCGGCCGTCTAGTGAGGGACTCGGTAAGTAAAATCATCATATACATGTACATATAGCATGTCCCGGCCCTATAGTGAGGGACTCGGTGAATGAAGTCATCATATGCCATCCTGGCCGCCATCCCCATATCATCATATCATCATATACATATATATATAGCGTGTCCCGGCCCTCTAGTGAGGGACTCGGTGAATAATGTTGTGGAGTTGCGCACGAATGCGTGTCCTGGCCCGGGACTCAGTGAAGGAAGTAATAACAGCTAGCACGAGCAGAGTAGTGAGAAACCATATGCATATAAATCATCATTTCAGACTCGATAGATAAGCAGACAAATCAACGCTCGAGTATCCGAATAATAGTCACACTCAGGACTCTTGAAATATCCTTACGAAATATGTCACATAACGTCTCAGTGATCATAAACATGTATCAAGCCAATCCGAGCCCGCCTATGAAAGTTACGGGCATTATTCATTATAGAATCCTCTACGAACATATCATAGCAATCCGAGACCATATATGAAAGTTAGGGACATTATACGTTATAGAACACTTTAGAAATAACAACTCTTTATGCAACATTCATTATCCAGACATACAAAAGACTCGAGGGCAATAGCTCGACTACATTAAGAGTGCGGATATCAAGAAGTGAATAAGAATCGTAGACATGCTCGGATCTTAAGAGTAGAGTTACCCCCAAGGCTCGTATCGTATCATACTTACATCTAGGACATGCCAAAAGAAAGAAAGGATAAGCTTTACATACCTTGTCCGCTTCCTAAGCTAATCGGAACTTAAGTCTCGGGCTTCCCAAGATCTACAACAACGTCATTAGATACCAAACATTAGCTATAGGCACTTAGGAATCCAATTCTAAGCTAGCACTTTATTTGCAGAAATTCGGGCAGCATCTCCCCTGTTTATATGCCTAGCCCAAAATTACAATCTAGCAACCAATCAACAACAACAATAATACCAACATCAACAACACTATTATTCGTACCAACATATTCCATAAACGTCCCACACGACGTTTTTCAACATACAACAACAATATGCACTTTCTTCCATCCCAATTAGGGAGTATAATCTCATCAATACGCCACCCATGTTAGATACCATTTTTATATGCGTAAATCATTCCATCCACATGGACACAACACGTTCAAAACAGCCCATAAACACAACAACTACAATACAACACCCTATGACCTTTTCTCCATGACTAGTTTCATTTTTAAGGCTGGCTAGACCTTCAAATAAACTCAACATAAAAGATGGGATAAATAACATACCTTATACTTGAAAAAAAAACTCAGCCACATCAACCTTTTCCAACACCAAGCTTAAGTAGAAGCAAGAACAATCACCTTTCACGGACTAGTTTGGCGTAATCTTGTCAAATTCTTGATTTATCGGACAATAATATTTGGGAGGTGTTTTGAGAGGCTTCTAGGACTTTTTTGAATGTTAATATACTGAAAAAAGGGGCTGATGGGGTATTTATAGCCCCCCTAGGTCGGTTCCACCTACTTGCTCATGTGGGGCCCGCGGAACCCTTTGGCAGCTTGGGGTCTTGCTCTTAAAATGGCCATAACTCTTGATTCCGACATCGTGTGAGGGCCCACAACCTATGGTTGGAAATCTCTTTCAATTATCTACAACTTTTATTCTTGGTATTTTCCGATTCCAAACTTATAATCTGTTTTTGCCACTCCAAGTCAACTCATCCTAAAACGTTTCCTTAAATCGTCCTTTTGGAGGGCTTATGTCCATATTTGGCTTATGGGCCCTTCTTAGGACTTGCTCAACTTTCCATGTACTACTTGTATCACTTATAATATATCCTTTACAAAATCCTGACATGTGGGCCCCACCTTAACTCATGGTTTCGGGGGCTATCATCGAGTGATCATGTTAACCGATTTACCCCACACTGTCTCCAAATGTCATATATATGTTCTTATGCTCAGATAACATAATCTTAATCCATAATTCTTGTGTAACTCTGCTCTCCCCAGAGCTCATACTAAGCCGTCCACAGTCTTGATAACGCGAAATTTTCCAAGGTGTAACAATCATACTCGGCCCATCCTGTGGGCTGGCGCCATCATCACATCATCATATATATACCGTACTCGGCCCTCTAGTGAGGGACTCGGTGAACAATGCAGTGGAATGTACACAAATACGTGTCCTGGCCCGGGACTCAATAAAGGACATATTGAGGCTGGCACGAGTAGAGTAGTGAGAAACCATATGCACATAAATCATCATTTCAGACTCGATAGATAAGCAAGTAATCACGCTCGAGCATTAAAACGATAGTCATATTAAATCCGTTCCAAATGCCATTAGGACTTCGTTAAAGAGAGTCTTAAGGATCGTAAACATGTATCAAGCCAATCCGAGTCCGCCCATGAAAGTTACGGGCATTACTCGTTATAGAATCATTTGCGAACATCTCAAAGCAATCCGAGACCGTACATGAAAGTTAGGGACATTTATCCAACATAGAGTCCTTTTTGGGAACAAAACTCTTTATGCAACATTTATCGACCAATCACATAAAAGACGCAAGAGCCATGGCCGACTATATTAGGAATGCAATCATCAAGAAGTGAATAAGAATCGTAGACATACTCGGAACTCAAGAATGGAGTTACCCCAAGGCTCGTATCATATCATAGCTTACTTACTTCTAAGAAATGCCAAAAGAAAGAAAGAGTAAGCTTTACATACCTCGTCCGCTTCCTAAGCTAATCCAAACTTAAGTCTCGGGCTTCCTAAGATCTACAACAATGTCATTATATACCAAACATTAGCTATAGGCACTTAGGAACCCAATCTTAAGCTAGCACTTCATTTACGTAAAATTCGGGCAGCATTTCCTCTGTAAATTCAACAACCCCGAGAATTCAACTCGGCCAAATCATCAACAACAATACCAACCATCATATTAGCAACATCAACAATCAATTCAAAACGCATTCTAACGTTAGTAGCTCTTGTCTACATAATTCGACAACATTCCATTTACATTCAATTCAACTACATACATTCAAGCCAACCTCACGCTCACATGTTCAAGTACTAATCCGAGATCATTCAAACAAGATTCAAGAACATTTCAAACAATCCGCACAACATTCAAAACAACCCAACCACAATGCTACTCCACCCGAAACCTCCCAACTTCAAGAGAAACAATGACAACACATTTCTTTCTTCCAAATTCATAAACTACACAAACAATCCACACGTTAACAATATTATTCTCATAAATACAAGAAACTTTATTAAGATCACATTGGCTTCTAAAACAGCCCACAACAATTACCACTTCAATTTGAATCATTAAACTCTCATTATCAACATAGAATCCGCAACAACAACAACCAAAATACTAAATAAAATTGGTTCATTCCTTGCCATACCAAACAGCCCATATTCGGCCACAACATCAACACCATAATTTCATGAATTTCATTCATTTCCACATATCACAACATGCACAAACCACCCATAACACATGAAAAAGAAGATTGAACCTTACCTTTTCCACTTAGTTCTTCAACTTGGCTAGGGTTGTGCCTTGCAAGAATGCATGGTTTGCTTGTCCCAACAACTACTCCACGTTATAGAGGACCTTCCAATTGGTACAAAATCAAGGAGAAAATTATTTTTCGTGATCAATTTCCTTGGCACCATTTTCGGCTAGCTTATGGCCGAATATGGCCTCCATGGTTCTCCAAGTTTCTTGAACTCTCTTAAGTGGTGAAAGATGACTAATTGTCTTGCTTTGTCATCTTTTGGTCTATATATATATATATAT
Source organism: Lycium ferocissimum (assembly GCF_029784015.1). Classification (NCBI taxonomy): domain Eukaryota; kingdom Viridiplantae; phylum Streptophyta; class Magnoliopsida; order Solanales; family Solanaceae; genus Lycium; species Lycium ferocissimum. Next base: position 15,826 of record NW_026716335.1, read on the forward strand.
ATATATATATATATATATATATATATATATATCCCCTACAAATATAAAGTGAACACATGTACACCTCATGGCTTAAGGTAATTGGCCAAGTCATGGGTGGTGGCCCACATGACCACACGGCAACTTGGCCATTTTCATGAAATATATTTTGTAACTTTTAGCCCCTAATTTTCCTTAATATTTCCATCCAATAAAATTCATAAGCAACTTGTGCATTAAACAAAATCGAAAATTAAAAGTCTCTACCTCGTATTCCAAAATAGTTTTGTCCTTAACTTATCATTGTTAGCTCGGAATATGCGAATGTACAAAATACGGGATATAACATCCTTCCCCCCTTTAGAACATTCATCCTCGAATGTTGAACTAGCCTCATAAGGTCTTATAAAGATCTCAGGGGGTTTCCTTTATTACTATACATGCAGTCTTATGTACCAATCATGTTTCTTCTTCATCTTCTCTTCGCCTTTCCCAAGTCATCCTCTCCCAATTATCGCTCCGCCACAATAACTTAGTAGAAGCCACATCCTTAGTACGCAACCTTCTTACCTCACGAACAATGTAATAAGATGTTATATCCCGTATTTTGTACGTTGGAATATTTTAAGTTAGTTGCGACAAATTATGGGCAAGGCTATTTTTTTTTTTTTTGAATTTGTGTAATGCACAAGATGCTTATGAATTTTGTTGGATGGGAATATTAAGGAAACTTAGGGCTAGAAGTTGGAAAAAAATTATTTCATGAAATGGCCAAATGGCCATGTGGCCGTGGGGTTGGTGTGGGACCCACCCATGGTTGGCCAATTACTTCAAGCCATAAAAGAGGACATGTGTTCACCTTATATTGTAGGGGATATATATATATATACAAGAGATGACTAAGCAAGACCAAAACTCATCTTTTCAACCTTAGAAAATTCAAGAAGCTTGGAGAAAAAGAGAGGGGGAACCATTCGGCCATGGCTTGGCCGAAAATGGTGTCCAAAATATTGACCAGGAAAAATAATTTTCTCCTAGCATTCCTACCAATTGCAAGGTCCTCTATAACGTGGAGTAGTTGTTGGAGCAAGCAAAGCATCCATTTTTGCAAGTTACAAACCCTAGCCAAGTTGAGAAGTGAAGTGGAAAAGGTAAGGATTAATCACCTTTTATATGTGTTATGAATGGTTTGTGCATGTTTTAGTATGTGAAAATGAATGAAATTCATGAAATTATGGTGTGGAAGTTGTAGCCGTGTACATGTTATGTTGTGTAGGAGTGAAGAACTAATTTTATTTAGTATTTTTGGATTGTTGTGTTGTGGGTTCTATGATGCAAATGAGAGTTTAATGATTCAAGTTGAAGTTGTAATTGTTGTGGGCTGATTTGGAAGTTAACGTGTTTTTAATGTAGATTTTATATTTATGAGAATGACATTGTTAACGTGTGGATTGTTGGTGTAATTCATGAATTTGGGAGAAAGGAATGTGTTGTTGTTGTTGTTGTTCTCGGGTAAGGGGAGGTTTCGGGTGGAGTAGTGTATTGGTTGGGTTATTTTGAATATTGTGCGGATTGTTTGAAATGTTCTTGAACCTCATTTGAATGATATCGGATTAGTACTCGAACATGTGAGCGTTGATGTTGGTTTGAATGTATGTAGTTGAATTGGATATAAATGGAATGTTGCCGAGTTATGTAGAACAGAGTTGCTAACGTTAGAATACATTTTGAATTAATTATTGATGTTGCTAGTGTGGTTGTTGGTATTGTTGTTGATGATTTGGCCGAGTTGAATTCTCGGGGTTGTTGAATTTATAGGGGAAATGCTGCCCAAATTTCTGTAAATAAAGTGCTAGCTTGGAAATGGATTCCTAAGTACCTATGGTTAATGTTTGGTGTCTAATGACGTTATTGTAGATCATGGGAAGCCCGAGACTTAAGTTTGGATTAGCTTAGGAAGCGGACGAGGTATGTAAAGCTTACCCTCTTTTTCTTTTGGCATGTCTTAGTTGTAAGTAGGCTATGATACGAGCCTCGGGGTAACTCTATTCTTACGATCCGAGCATGTCTACGATTCTTATTCACTTCTTGACTTTCGCATTCTTAATATAGTCGAGCTATGATCTTTATGTCTGTTGTATGATTGGATTTCAATGTTGCAAAAAGAATTTTTGTTCTTAAAGGATTCTATGTCTAATAATGGCCGTAACTTTCATAGACAGAACCGGATCGCTTCGATACGTTCGTAGAAGGTTCTATAGCGTATAATGTCCCTAACTTTCATATATGGTCCCGGATTGCTATGAAATGTTCGTAAAGTGGTCTATAATGAATAATGCCCGTAAGTTTCATAGGCGGGCTCGGATTGGCTCAATATATGTTTATGATCTCTGAGACGTGATGTGACATATTTCGTAATGATATTTCAAGAGTCCTGAGTGTGACTATCATTCGGATACTCGAGCGTTGATTTGTCTACTTATCTATTGAGTCTGGATTTGATGATTTGTATGCATGTGGTTTCTCACTACTCTGCTCGTGCAAGCCTCAATATGTCCTTCACCGAGTCCGGGCCGGGTATGTATTCGTGCACGGTTCTTGTATTGTTCACCGAGTCCCTCACTAGAGGGCGGTACGGTATATGATGATACGATGATGGCGCCAGCCCACAGGATGGGCCGAGTATGATGTACACATGATGGAGACAGGATCTCCTCCACCGAGTCCCAAAAGGGCCTGGTACGTTATTCACTGAGTCCCTCACTAGAGGGCCGGGTACGGTATATATATGATTACTTCACCGAGTCCCTCACTAGAGGACCGGGTACGGTATATATATGATTACTTCACCGAGTCCCTCACTAGAGGGCCGGGTACGGTATATATATATATGATATGATAACATGATATTATGATGACATGTATATGATGATCTTATTTACCGAGTCCCTCACTGGAGGGCCGGGACACGTTATATATGCATATGTACAAGATGATTACTCACCTATGTTCCTAAGTCCCATAATGAATTG
>NW_026716336.1:0-32640 GCF_029784015.1 Lycium ferocissimum
GACTATTTCCGTACGATTCGAAAGTGCTTAAGTGTTTGCTTATGATTCTAAGGTCCGTTCGAATGTCTTATTATGTTATTTGAATGCTCATCACTATAGCTTATTCGCTATATTTTCCGAAAATAACTTACGATATGTTTTTCAAAAATTGATAACTAAAAGTCCGCAACCTTTGTACACTAATTTCCGATTTATTTCGATACTCGCTTTCGAGCTTTCGATACTAATGTATTTGTATATGAAAATATGTGTCGACTTCCGGAGTTTACTTTAATATGCATATGATTTCGACACTACTGTTCGTGCCGATTATTATGATTTCGTTCGCCTGTGGCCGGCTTTTGTGATCGCGCGCTCTATGACATATTCAAACATGACGTGTTACGGTTTCCGAGGCTCGCCATAGGGCTATTTGCTACATCGTCTATGATGTTATGATGTGATATGGTCATATGTTTGATGATGTGATGTGTGTGTGATATTATGATTTGTTCGGAGCACACGGAGATTTGAAAGCTTCTGAGTATGATGTGTCGTGGCTTTTGACGTCGAAGCGACCACGTCCCCGAGCCTTATGCACGATTTTTATTTGCATTACATTTGCATTCCGCACAAGCTTGGGTCCGTTATTTCGTACTTGTTCAGATCTTTCGACTCCCGCTATGATTTGGATTCTTGTACCTTCTCGCTTACTCGGTACCTTTTCCGTACCGACCCCCCTTTCTGGCGGGGTCGCGCTTCAATCGCGCGCCGTTGTGCACAGCGCTCGCTGGGTGATTCCCCGGCTTAGGCTACCTATTCTCGTTACTTTGAGCGCTCCCTCGATCCGAGCCCACATTTGTATATATGTTTCGCTTTGGATATTCTGTACATTTGCTACTGTTTGGGTACGGCGGGGCCCCTGTTCCGTCGTATGTTCGTATGTCTCTACGTTTGTGAGGCCTCGTAGTCATATTTGTGGGTCGTGGGTCCGCCGTCATCAGGCTGCGTGTGGTTTCGGTTTGTCAAGATATGATTTCGATTGCGTTCCCAAGCGGCCCCGTATGCTACTATGGCCGATATGGCCCATCTGTCGCATGAGTGTGTCCGGCGATGTACATTCCGCCAACTTTGATTCCGATGTGATGTTTGACACGGCGACCGCTTAGAACAAAGCATGTTGTATGATGTCGGCTTTCGATTACCCGTACGAATAATGTCCGTTAAATCCGATCGTGTGGTATTTTGATGATTTGATTTGTAAGTCCGTTCGGTGCCCGAGTAGGCACCCGCCACGCCCACGGAGCTGGTCGTGACAATACCGCCACATCTCTCGAGTCTATACGATGTTAACTCCACCGATTCGGTCTCGAAGCATGAATAATCCGCAATGTTCTCAACATTTCATCGCAAAACTCGCGGGTCTTCATCCGGTTTAGACCCAAAGAATTCTAGAGATTGAGGCTCATGAAGTCACGGGCTCTAGTACTAGTTGAACGATCACTTGAGCCCGTATTTTGCCGTTGTGCCTGAGCGACAACCAACTGTGTCAATAAATTAATAGCCTCGGTCACTTGTTGACCCGACGTAGCCGGTGGAGGAACTGGAGGCATAGGAGTCGAGCCGAAGCCCTTCTGCTCTTCCGTAATAGGCGGAGTAGTGGAGGCACTAGATAAAGCCTCATGATGTGATTCATCCTCATTTGCATTCATGGGCGCTCTTTCTCTCGCCCGCCTTTTCATAGTAACTTTGCCTCTTCGGCATTTTTAGCTTTTCCTTTTGGCGGCATTCTGAAATCACAACATACTCATTAGGGAGGGTTTAAATCTTATACTCGGCCCTAACGCACGATTTCATATGAAGAAAAATGGTCATTTTTCTTAAATGCACCGTAGCCTCCTGTTTATTAGCGTGGCACGCAACACACCATAAACAAGACTCTACAAGACACGGCTCGTAGACACTTCCTAGGACTGAACTGCTCTGATACCATTTCTGTCACGACCCGAACTACGGGCCGCGACGGGTATCCGGGGCTAACCACCGAACACCACTCATTCCGTTATCTATATGCTCTCATTCATAATACTTGCTCAATTTCATAGAAACATATCATCATTTGCAACATAATCACTTTTGTAAACATAAACCCTTTCGGCTATCAATATATATATATATATATATACATGCATACACATACAACTATGGGACCATGCTACCCACACCGCGCATCTAAGAGCTCTACTGTGAGTATCGACATATGGACGGACAGACCCCGTCGTGCCCAATCATGACTATATACATATATATGTACCAAAAGAATAACTGGGCACCTCCGGAAATGGAGTGCTCTCTAATCACCGCTAGCTCCAATGAGTCCGGGATCACCTCCTGTCACCCGTAGGCATGAACACGACCGAAGAAAAGGACGCGATGAATATTATCGAGTATGTAAGGCATAAACAATAATGAAATATCCATGAAATAAGGAGGCATCAATAAGGAGTAATCAGAATCGATCGAATCATAAAAAGGCTATCATACATACCGCTTACTTAATACTCATCATCATCTCACATATGCATAAATGTATAGCTCTCACCGACCACATGGGGCGGTGGTATAAGTCGCCCGACCTATGTAGGTGCGGTGATATTTAATAACATTAGCAATAGCATTAGCCCGTGTCCAGGCCTCCCCGCGTCCGGGGTATCATCTCATGCCGCCCATTAGTGGTGTCCGCCCATGCCATTTGGCCACGGTGTATAGCTTCGCCGGCAGGATCGCCCCCACATAGGCGCGGTGTGATATCATCATATGCTCATCATGGTATGCTCATCATAATACATTTATCATAACTCATCATAACATGCTTATAATAATATGCTTATAGCAATACATACATAGAGACTCATAGATAATCATACTTCATCGGGGTGACGTAAGGTCGTGGACCCCCGATGTCATCTTAAGCATTCATAAGTATTCTTCCTCATCTTGAAGGAACAAGCATAAGGTGATTGTATATAATAATCAACGGATGCTTCACTAGCTTCGTAGGAACATAATGTCATAGGCTAGAGCATCTCTAGACTTTACTTGTCGTCATCGTCATCTTACTCGTAGCATATCTCTTATCTCGTATGGTCATTCATGAACAAGGACTCATAGCTTTCTAGAAGATGGGACATTCATGATACAAGAGGAAAATCATGCTATGGAACTCATGCCTTAGAAATAAGGGACTAGCCTCACATACCTTTGTCGTTTAGCTATTCTATCGCTTGCTCGTTCTCCTTGAGTGCACTTGTTTATACCTTCAAGAGAATTCGTATCGACGTGAGCTACATCGTCGTGAAAGCATACTTACTAAAGCTATAGAAATTTGGGCAGCATTTCCTTTGTTTATACTACTTTCCGCCATATTCCATATCAACTCCCCAACATTCATAACAATCATCACAATGTCGCTACAACAATCATCATTCATTTACATAATTTGCATCTCAAAATTCTACTTCAATTCTCCATATTCATGACTAAAAGTCCATCGTCGTATTCTTTCATGTCTAATACTTATTTCATGTTCTATAGGTCATTTATAACGCATTCATATCATCAACATATCCATTTCCATGATTCAACCCAACTACTTCTCACTAGCAACACTATTCACATAACTGATGACCCATTTGCTATACACTTCACAATCCATGAGTTTCTACTTATAAATACTTCAAAAAACATGTAAAAATCATGAAACTTACCTTAGATGATGGAGGAATAAGCTTGGAATGGTGATTCACCCTTAGCACCAAAACCCTACTTTATCTCTCTTGGGGTTTCTTGACTTGGAAGACTTTTAATGGGTTTCCTTCACTTGATTCACCTTAATTCTTGTCGTTGATCCTTGATTTCATGGATTTCTCATGGATGAAATGTTTGGAACACTCAGAGGTTTCTTGTGTTGTGGGTGAAGTATGAAATGAAAGAAATGAAAAGGAAAGGTCCCTTATATAAAATTATGATCAGCTCCCGATGGAAATATATGTACCAACATACGGTCCGTATAAAATCTACTAACCGTATGTTGGACCGTATATCCGGTCCAAAGAATCATGACTCTGCTAGGCTAGATCTACGGCCGGACATACACCGTAGATATTATACGGCCGCATGGCCGTATGTCTACCCGCTTCCGAGAGTTGTTTCGTCGACTCGTTTTGATCTCCGATCCTTATGGAACCTTCTTAACACACTTGTTCAACACTTCAATATCATTCTAACGATGTTATAACTCTTCTGTAAAGGTCATTAAGACATCATTAACTTAATACTCGTAATGCTTATCCGATACCCAACATATGACTCGCTTCTCTTAACCACTTTCTTTCCTTAACTCGGATGTCTTTGAAAATCTTAATTAGGATTGTCAAATACTATTTCTTACTTTCCCAAACCTCGTATACATAATACCCCTCGCTCGACTATTCACTGTATGCTAACGGGGAATTTGCTGAGGTGTAACATTTTGAGAGTGAAATGACATGCTTTGACTCCTCATTGTTCATGGATTACTCTCTTGTAAAGGATAATGTCTTATTTGAGGTTGACATAACTATTGAAGGTGAAGTGCCTAGTGGAATGTATTGTAATGTTGAAAGCGTAGCCACTTTTGGGGGCTACATGGTATTTAAGAATCCTTTATGGCATGATGACACCCTTCCCTATGATGGAGATCTTCCTTTTGGGGATGATGATACATTTATGGGGAAGGAGTGTTTTGAAAAGGAAAGTGATTCTTGTTTGCAAATTGCTACTTCTTCCTTGTATGTCCAAACTCGTGGTAGCAAGCTCGATCTTCTAGTCATGAATATGGAGGAGCGACACAGGGGGCGCCAGCCCGACAGGATTTATGACAGGAGCCAGCCCAAGAGGGCTAGGTCAGCCGGGTATTCTGGAGATTCTCGAGGCAGTACAGCCTCAAGAAGAAAGACAAGTATATTCCTCCTGGGCCCACCCCGAGTACACCCCACGCCCCACAGGCAGAGACCTGGACGCGTCGGGGTGGCCCGAGAGCGGGCTCGAGGCCCGTGGCTTCTCGTGCTCGTGACGGCAGAGAGTTCCCGCCGGCCGAGGCCACCCATACCTCGATGCACTTATTGCGGGAGACAAGCACTCGGGAGAGTGTTACCGTGCCAGCTGTGCCGTTTTTACCCGCGGCCATCGTGTGGCCACATGAGAGAGATTGCCCGCTCGGTGGCGCGCAGGGGGCGGGTCGCGGCCGTCCCTCCATGTTCTGTGTGCCGGTTCATCTTCTTCATCAAGGCAGGCGCGCCCGCGGGCGCAGGTATGCCGGCATCGGCAGGCCGCGGTAGAGGCTGTGGTGGGGCGTTCAGCTCCTAGCGGTCCTTCGAACCGCATATATGCTTTAGCTGTACCGTCAGACCGGTGAGGCGTCGCTCAACGTGGTTACAGGTACATTATTGGTTTCTCTCTCGAGCCGTATATGCATTGATAGATCCCGCTCTACCTTATCATATATTTCCCTCTTGTTGCTAATAAAATTGGGATAAAACCCGAACCAATAGAACCATTTGAGGTAGCCACTCCGGTAGGGGATTCTCGTTATAGCCGACAGTATATAAAGATTGTTGATAATTATTTGTGACCGTTTTCGCACATGTAGTATTTGATAGGAGCTAGACATGACCGAATTTGATATTATTATGGGTATGGACCTGGCCGGCTTCTGTGTTATGCTAATGTTGATTGTCAAAAGAAAGTAGTCCGCTTCCAATTTCTGTGTGAACCGATCATAGAATGGGGTGTAATACAACATCGCGAGGGGGTAAGTTTATTTCCATACTTCAAGGCAAGAAAATGATCGTAAAGGGCTATTTTATCATTTGGTTCGTGTACATGATCTAAAAGCAGAAACACCGACTATTCAATCAGTCCCAGTGGTTAATGAATTCCCAGACGAGCTTCCAGGTCTTCCTCCTGAAAGGGAGATAGAATTCACTATAGATGTGCTGCCAGATACCCAGCCTATATCTATTCCTCCGTACAGAATGGCACCGGCAGAATTAAAAGAATTGAAATAGCAAAATTCGAGAGATCTATTAGAGAAGCGGCTTCATCCGACCTTAACGTCACCCCGGGGAGCGCCGGGTATTATTTGTGAGAAAGAAAGACGGCTCGCCATGACGTGTATTGATTATCTGTACCGAATAAGGTAACTATAAAGAATAAATACCCCTCCCAGATTGATGATTTGTGTCACGACCCAACCCCGTAGGTTATGACTAGTGCCCGATCCGGGCACCCAAACACACCTATCAAACGCTATCACAAGGTATATCAAACGCATCCAAGTATATAACGACAAGGTCGTGTTCTAAATTTATATAATTTCCGTAAAAATTCTACAGAGTTTCCTTTGTTTTATGGACTATCCAAAATAACCCCCGCGTACGTAAAATACCAACAAAGGCCACACGGGGCCAACGAACAACATATATACATATGCGGGCCGACAGTGGCGGCGCGGCGAAGAGTCGTCCAAACACAACACATACAAACACAACCGTACGGAAGTAGGCACAACCCAAAAAACATGTCCACAGACCTCTAAACAGACAGACAGAATCATATGACGGGACAGGGCCCCGCCATACCCATGAACAAATATATGCAATGCAACGGACGAATATATACCAAAAATATAAGCTCTTAATGAGAGGAGCACTCCAAATAGTAGAAGAGGGTGTCCTAAATAGGGATCACCAAACCGTGGTATCCGTACTGCGGCATGAAACGCAGCCCAATTTCGAAGAAAGAGGGGTCGTACGAAATATGTACCGAGTATGCAAAGCGTAAAACGTAATATACAAATCACAATCGAAATAGAGGTACGTAAAGTAAATGCATTTCCAAAATATCAAAATATTACTTCAAAATATAAATCATGCATAGGCACAGAAATATGGCCGCCCGCCCTGTCGATGGCGCCATAACACAACATAACACCGTAAAGTTTCAAATCTCCGAATCTCCGTCACATATCATACACAACATATCGCCATACACAAGATCACACCAAATATAAGTGGAACCCGGCCCCTCGAGCGAGGAACTCGGTGAACCATGAACACAAGATAACACCGGAATACATCATAACGCGCACGAAATGTAACCGGCCCGGAACCGGCGAACGATATCATAGTAGGCACGAGCGGAGTAGTGAGTAATCATATGCATAAAATCATTATCATAAATCCAAAAGATAAGTCAAATAGTCATATTCGAAATCGGAATAATAATTATTACTTTTGTTTCAAAGTTATCGAATTCACATAAAGGGGCGTCGCGGGACCCACGGACGAGTATAGATCCGAACTGAGCCCGCCTATGAAAAACATACTCATTCTATATCATACAAACTCCTACGAAAATTTCAAAGCAATCCGAGCTTTTCGGAGAAAGTTATGAGCGTTTGAACTTTTGGAATCGCTAAAGAATAAGCTTTAAAACCAAAAATCAGCTTTCATGAAATCTTTACAAATTATGAATTCCAAGGATATAAGGATCAATGTTATGGTGTGGCATATGAGCACAAGAATACCAAGGAAACAAATGTGAATCATAGACAAGCTCGGATTGCGAGAATAGAGTTTCCTAGAGGCTCGTATCATAGCCTACTTTAACTAAGGCATGCCAAAAAGAAAGGTTACTTTACATACCTCAAACGCTCTCCAAAATGATCCAAACTCAAGCTAAATCCCACCTATGATTCGGGCTGCCCACGATCTATAAACAAGCCATAAAATGCCAAACATTAGCTAAAGACTTTTTGGGCATTAAATTCCAAATTCGCCCTTAATTCTACGTAAATTGAGCAGCATATCCCCGTAAAATAGGCTACCCCGAGAATTCAACTCGGCCAAAACAATCAACAACAACAACAATAACCAACCTAGCAACATCAACAACCAATCCGGAAAGCAATACAACAACAATAGCTTTCTTTTCCATTATTCAACAACTTACATAAATTCAAGAATTCGATTCGACGACTTACCTTCAAGCCAAGATCGACGCTTATACATTCACATACTAACCCGAACCTATACCAACAATATTTAAGGACATTCTAAGTAATTCATACTGTTATATCCGGCATTTTAGCATATTTGGAGAATGCGAAATAATTTCGATTTGTAAAGAATTAGGTCATATGTTGATTGGGATTAAGATATGTGTGTGTTGTTCATAAAAGATAGTGGTGTGGAAATACGGAGGAAGGCCAAGGGCAAAATTGGAATTTTGGAAATTAGTTTCGGGAATTACAAAATGTGATCCATAAGTCATTGGGCTCAAAGTAAATGATGAGAATTAAGGCCCAAGTGAGAGAGGGTGGCCGGCCATGTGCATTTGGCCCAAGCCCATCTTAATTAATTCATGTGATGAATTAATATAAGATGACTAAGTCATCTTCAACTCTAGAATATTCAAGAAAACAAAGGAAAAATCAAGAAGAAAAAGAGAAAAGGCCTTCGGCCATAGAGAGAAAAAGGGAAAGAAAAAAAAAAGAGAAAGAAAAAAATTCTTGGAGCCTTAGTCCTTGATTCAAAAATTTGTTTCTTCTTGGATTCCTATTAAGTTCAAGATTCTCTACAAAGTGATACAAATATCTTGGCAAGAAAGTGCTTCTTTTGGCAAGGAGAACTTATTGGGAAAGGTAAGAATTTTATGTTCTTTTTATGTTATGGAGGATTTATGAATGTTAGAATAAGTGGAATTGCATGGAAATCTTGGAATTGTGATGTGCATGTGTGCAAGCCGTGTGTGTGTGTGTGTAGGTGTTGTGGCCGTGGGGTGCCATGTTGAAGGGGAGATGAGTTGATATTTTTTTTAGCATGTTAGTTGTGTTGTTGAAGTCTTGTGATGAAAATGGAAGGTTAATGGTCCAAGTTGGCATGGAAATTCATTGTTAAGTTGTTGTAGGAAAATATGCAACTTTATGGTAGTTTATGTAAATATGGAAATGAAGGTGGTAAGGTGCAAATTATGATGATTATTGATGAAATTGGAAGATGGAAACATGCTATGAATATGTATGTTAAAGATTAAAAGTTTTGGATGCATTATGGCTTTGATGGAAAGTTTGTATATTTTGTATATTTTGTGATTATTTTGTAGAAATGATATGAAATGTCTCCGAATTATGTTTGAATGGTTTTGGATTAGTAAATGAATATGAGAACGTTGACATGAAGTTGGAATGGGAGTTATTGCATAATGTAGAAAAGAAGAACCTTTATGTTAGAATGTATTTTTGTTGTGATTCTTGATGTTGTTGTTGGGTTGGTTGTTGTCATTTAAGCCGAGTCTAATGCTCGGGGATGTTGGATTTATAGGGGAGATGATGCCCAAATTCTTGTAGACAAATAAGGGCTAAGAATAAGCTCCCCAAAAGCATATGATTTACATTTGGTAACTTTGACCATTTGCAGATTTTGGAGGAAACGGGAATTGAGTTTTGACAAGCTTAAGGAGCGAATAAGGTATGTAAAGCTCCGCCCTTCCTTCTCTTGGCATGTCCTAGATGTAACAGGTTTGAATTCAGGTCTCGGGGACGACTCTACTCTTTAGAATCCACGTCCAAATTTACCCCTTTTTCATTCAGCAGAATTGAATTGAAAATGTCTTGTTTTGTTGAAATACGTGCTTAAACATCCGTAGTTTGCCCAAATGATATTGGAGGGCCTAGAATCCTATGTATATGACCTCGTAAGGCCTAGCGACCATAGTTTGGGGTACGCCGCCTCAATTTGACCGAGGTGGGGCCCACGCATTCCGAGACCTCCCTATGTCGCTCTGCTTGGTATATTCGTGTGATGTTGAAAGGAGAACTTTTGATCATCGCTCCGATTACTATAAAATAGTTATTTTAACTACTTCATTGCGTTTCATAATACATTTTGACACATAAGAACGATTTCAGAAGGTTGTAACTTTTGTATACTAATTCCGATAAATCTGAAACTTGTTTCTGCACCTTCCGATGATAGTAAATATATTTGGTCATCAGATTTTAGAAGGCAACTTAATTATTTATTTACTCATATACATGCGATTTTGACACGTGATTATGATTTCTGAAGTTCAGTTTGATATGTTTTCGAGTAATGTTCGGAAAAGAACCTGATTTGATTATTGTCTTGGTTTTAAAGGAATGGAGTGCTTTGGTTGTTCTGTTGAGTTTGTAATAAAAGAAATTATATACGTATGGCTACTTACGATTCTGCTCGTGTATTTCGTTATTACCTCTTTCGCCGAGTCCCGGGCCGGTATGTGCGATATTGCCGCTGGATACTTGACCGCGGTATGTATGATGTTGCCGCTGGATACTTGACCGCGGTATGTGTGATATCGACCGCTGGATACTTGGCCGCGGTATGTGCATATGTGTATATGTGTAGCTGTGTATATGTGGTATCGCCGCTGGATTCTTGACCGCGGTGTATGTGTGTGTGATATGATATGTGATTCTGGACAGTCGGGATTATGACCAATCGGTTAATGTCAGCCCATATAAATTGTTCTACTTTCTACATACATGAGATAGAAGCGTTGTACAAAAGAAAGCTAAGCATTTTGGTATTCCGATTATTTTATTTGCCTTCTATACCCTTATGTATAATTTATACTTCGATGCAAGCACTTTAGTATTCTCGGATTTTTATGCTCATTTTTCGCACTCCCTACTTCGGTTATGACTATGTTACTTGTATTCCTCGCTTTGCATACTCGGATATATATTCCGTGCGACCCCCTTTCTTCGGGGTGCGTTTCATGCCCGCGGTATAGACGCACCACTTGGTGATCCGCCGGTTTAGGTCACCCTCTCTTGTCGTTGGAAGTGCTCCTTTATTTCCTCGGGAGCCCGTATTTTGGTATATACCTTCGTTGTACATATTTGTCTATTCGGGGGGTACGGCGGGGCCCCGTCCCGTCATATGATTCCGTATCATTCCGTTTAGAGGTCCGTGGACAAACGTGTGTGGGTTCCCGCCGCCGGCTTGGTTAGCTTGTATGATACGTGTGTTGGGTGGTTTCACCCGCCATAGCGGCCTTGTCGGCCCGTATATATATATATATATATATATATATATATATGTTGCTCTGTTGGCCCTGTGTGGCCTTTGTTGGTATTTTCTGTGTGCAGGGTTATTTTTGGATAGTCAGAAAAACAAAGGAAACTCTGCCAAAATTTTTCTGGGAATAAAATAAATTTGAAACACAGCCTTACCGGCTTCTGATATATCTGTATTTGTGTTTGCGATAGTGTGACGTTACATTTGATATTTGTGTACGTATAGACCAGTGTTGTGATTCTGATGTATATGTGTGTTCGGGTGCCCAGTTCGGGTACTAGTCGCGGCCTACGGGGTTGGGTCGTGACAGAAGTGGTATCAGAGCGGTTCGTCCTCGGAATGTCCACAGACCGTGTCTCGTAGAGTCTTGTTTATCGGTGTTATGTGCACCACATCTATAAACAGGAGGCTACAGGACATCTAGGGTGTTACCTTTTCTTTGAATCTTAGATCGTGTGATGTAGCCGTACTATTAGGATGACTCTTTTCTCGACCGATTGATATATTTTTCGGTGATGCCTCCGAAGAAGGCAACGGCCGCCCGCGGGCGGAAAGGCGGCGATAGAGAGACTAGTCGGGCGCCGAGAAAGTTACACGGGCTCGTGCTCGGACTACGCCCGTATTGTACTTCGGTCAGAGGGTTCAGCCACTCCACCACCAGAGGGGAGGCGGAGCAGCGCCCTCGGGGCCTCCCCGGCCCGTGACCGGGGGAGAGAGAGGCGATGGATTGGACGCTTCAAGCTTTTTGAGGGAGGCGGTACAGGTTCGTGGACGCGGGCCGAGGGGCGATGATGATGACAGACGTGACAGTCTGAGGGTCCGCGATTTCCTGACATGTAGTCCCCGCATTTGTTTTTCGGGTCCAAGCCTGAGGAGGACCCCCAGGACTTTATCCGGCAGATGCAGCGCTCGTTGAGATTGGTCAGGGCTTCAGAGACCGAGTCTGTCGAGCTAGCTTCACATAGACTACGGGATGTCGCTCTTAATTGGTATGAGTCTTGGGGATTATCTAGGGGTGAGGGTGCTCCCCGCCCACGTGGGACGAGTTTACGGCTGACAAAATGGTAATATTTTCTCGTCACTTTTTGCCCGATCATGTGACAAAAAAAAAAAAATAGAAAAGAAGAAAATTGCGGAGGGCGAGAGTTGATAGATTTTTGTGTGGTTATACGACGAGAGGGGTCGGAGTGTTCGTGAGTATAATTTGGAGTTCGATTCTGCGGCGCGATATGCACCGCTTTAGTGGCGGATATGGCCGATTATGGATGCATCGATATGTGATAGGGTTGGACCGCTACTTGATTGATAGCACATGGCGATGGCGTCGCAGCAATCGATATGGACATCGCCCGGTTACGGGCTTACGCCCGAGAGATGGAGGACCGGCATCGAGTTGATGTAATTTAATATTCGTCCATCGAGATTATGATAGGGGCCAGCCCCAAGAGGAAATATATAGATCCGCTAGATATTCGGGGATTCACGAGGCATTGTTGGCACCTCGGCCCCTGTTGTTGATTGCAGCAGAGCAGATACCCTCCCCAACCAGTGCAGAGTACACCCCCACAGCTCACCGGTTGGAGCCCAGATGGTGCGGGGCATTTAGAGACAAGTCAGAGCTCCCGGGCTTTGGGCTCACAGATGGACCTAGATTCCAGCCAGTTGAGGTCACCCCTACCCCGATGTCCTCACTGTAGGAGACGTCACTCGGGAGGGGAATGTCATCATGCCACGGGTGCTTGCTTTACCTGTGGGCAGCAGGGCCATTTTATGAGAGATTGTCCCTCGGGCGGTGCGGGGAGAGGAGCAATGAAGATGTCGATACCCCACACGGTCGATATGTTCTTGTTCCCGGCTCGTCTTCCCCTTCGTAGCTATGCGCCCGATGGGGCGAGGCATACCGACACCAGCCGGCCGTGGGAGAGGCCGTGGCGGAGCCTCCAGTTCTGGCGGTCCATCGAACCCCTATATGTGTTGACCCGTGGACACGATCAGGAGGCGCCACCAGACGCGGGTACAGGTAATTTAAACTCTTTAATTTGTTATCTCTATTGATTGATGTATAAACTGTTCGTGATAATTGTAAAGGAAACTCCTCCAAAATCCTCATAAGATCCTGTAAGGCTAATTTAACATTCGAGGACGAATGTTCTAAAGGGGGGGAGGATGTTATATCCCGCATTTTAGCATATTCGGAGAATGCGAAATAATTTCGATTTGTAAAGAATAAGGTCATATGTTGATTGGGATTAAGATATGTGTGTGTTGTTCATGAAAGATAGTGGTGTGGAAATACGGAGGAAGGCCGAGGGCAAAATTGAAATTTTGGAAATTAGTTTCGGGAATTACAAAATGTGATCCATAAGTCATTGGGCTCAAAGTAAATGATGAGAATTAAGGCCCAAGTGAGAGAGGGTGGCCGGCCATGTTCATTTGGCCCAAGCCCATCTTAATTAATTCATGTGATGTGAATTAATATAAGATGACTAAGTCATCTTCAATCTAGAATATTCAAGAAACCAAAGGAAAAATCAAGAAGAAAAAGAGAAAGGCCTTGCCCAGAGACACGTCGAGAAAAAAGGAAAGAAAAAAAAAAGAGAAAAAAAAATTCTTGGAGCCTTAGTCTTGATTCAAAAATTTGTTTCTTCTTGGATTCCTATTAAGTTCAAGATTCTCTACAAAGTGATACAAATATCTTGGCAAGAAAGTGCTTCTTTTGGCAAGGAGAACTTATTGGAAAATGTAAGAATTTTATGTTCTTTTTATGTTATGAGGATTTATGAATGTTAGAATAAGTGGAATTGCATGGAAATCTTGGAATTGTGATGTGCATGTGTGCAAGCCGTGTGTGTGTGTGTGTAGGTGTTGTGGCCGTGGGGTGCCATGTTGAAGGAGATGAGTTGATATTTTTTTTAGCATGTTAGTTGTGTTGTTGAAGTCTTGTGATGAAAATGGAAGGTTAATGGTCCAAGTTGGCATGGAAATTCATTGTTAAGTTGTTGTAGGAAAATATGCAACTTTATGGTAGTTTATGTAAATATGGAAATGAAGGTGGTAAGGTGCAAATTATGATGATTATTGATGAAATTGGAAGATGGAAACATGCTATGAATATGTATGTTAAAGATTAAAAGTTTTGGATGCATTATGGCTTTGATGGAAAGTTTGTATATTTTGTGAATATTTTGTAGAAATGATATGAAATGTCTCCGAATTATGTTTGAATGGTTTTGGATTAGTAAATGAATATGAGAACGTTAACATGAAGTTGGAATGGGAGTTATTGCATAATGTAGAAAAGAAGAACCTTTATGTTAGAATGTATTTTTGTTGTGATTCTTGATGTTGTTGTTGGGTTGGTTGTTGCTATTTTAGCCGAGTTTAATGCTCGGGGATGTTGATATTTATAGGGAGATGCTGCCCAAATTCTTGTAGACAAATAAGGGCTAAATTTAAGCTCCCCAAAAGCATATGATTACATTTGGTAAATTGACCATTGTAGATTTTGGAGGAAACGGGAATTGAGTTTTGACAAGCTTAAGGAGCGAATAAGGTATGTAAAGCTCCGCCCTTCCTTCTCTTGGCATGTCCTAGATGTAATAGGTTTGAATTCGGGTCTCGGGACGACTCTACTCTTTAGAATCCACGTCCAAATTTACCCCTTTTTCATTCAGCAGAATTGAATTGAAAATGTCTTGTTTTGTTGAAATACGTGCTTAAACATCCGTAGTTTGCCCAAATGATATTGGAGGGCCTAGAATCCTATGTATATGACCTCGTAAGGCCTAGCGACCATAGTTTGGGGTACGCCGCCTCAATTTGACCGAGGTGGGGCCCACGCATTCCGAGATCTCCCTATGTCGCTCTGTTTGGTATATTCGTGTGATTTTGAAAAGAGAACTTTTGATCATCGCTCCGATTACTATAAAATAGTTATTTTAACTACTTCATTGCGTTTGATAATACATTTTGACACATAAGAACGATTTCAGAAGGTTGTAACTTTTGTATACTAATTCCTATAAATCGAAACTTGTTTCTGCACCTTCCGATGTTAGTAAATATATTTGGTCATCGATTTTGGAAGGCAACTTAATTATTTATTTACTCATATGCATGCGATTTTGACACGTGATTATGATTTCTGAAGTTCAGTTTGATATGTTTTCGAGTAATGTTCGGAAAAGAACCTGATTTGACTATTGTCTTGGTTTTAAAGGAATGGAGTGCTTTGGTTGTTCTGTTGAGTTTGTAATAAAAGAAATTATATACGTATGGCTACTTACGATTCTGCTCGTGTATTTCGTTATTACCTCTTTCGCCGAGTCCCGGGCCGGTATGTGCGATATTGCCGCTGGATACTTGACCGCGGTATGTATGATGTTGCCGCTGGAAACTTGACCGCGGTATGTGTGATATCGACCACCGGATACTTGGCCGCGGTATGTGCATATGTGTATATATGTGTAGCGTGTATATGTGGTATCGCCATTTGGATTCTTGACCGCGGTGTGTATGTGTGTGTGATATGATATGTGATTCTGGACAGTTGGGATTATGACCAATCGGTTAATGTCAGCCCATATAAATTGTTCTACTTTCTACATACATGAGATAGAAGCGTTGTACAAAAGAAAGCTAAGCATTTTGGTATTCCGATTATTTTATTTGCCTTCTGTACCCCTTATGTATAATTTATACTTTAGATGCAAGCACTTTAGTATTCTGGATTTTTATGCTCATTTTTCGCACTCCCTACTTCGGTTATGACTATGTTATTTTGTATTCCCGCGTTTTTGCATACTCGGTACATATTCCGCATCGACCCCCCTTTCTTCGGGGGCCGCGTTTCATGCCTGCGGTACGTACGCACCACTTGGTGATCCGCCGATTTAGGTCACCCTCCTCCGTTGAAGTGCTCCTTTATTTAGGAGCCCGTATTTTGGTATATACCTTCGTTGTACATATTTGTCTATTCAGGGGGTACGGCGGGGCCCTGTCCCGTCATATGATTCTGTCATTCTGTTTAGAGGTCTGTGGATAAACGTGTGTGGGTTCTGCCCAGTCGGCTTGGTTAGACTTGTATGATACGTGTGTTGGGCGGTTTCACCCGCCATAGCGGCCTTGTCGGCCCGTATATATATATATATATATATGTTGCTCTGTTGGCCCTGTGTGGCCTTTGTTGGTATTTTCTGCGTGCAGGGTTATTTTTGGATAGTCAGAAAAACAAAGGAAACTCTGTCAAAAATTTTCTGGAAATAAAATAAATTTGACACACAGCCTTACCGGCTTCTGATATATCTGTATTTGTGTTTGCGATAGTGTGACGTTACTTTTGATATTTGTGTACGCATAGACCAGTGTTGTGATTCTGATGTATATGTGTGTTCGGGTGCCCAGTTCTGGTACTAGCCGCGGCCTACGGGGTTGGGTCGTGACACATACAACACTTCCAATAATCCAAATTTTTCTCCAATTTGGCTGAAAACAGCCCCTAAACCGAGACACCCCTATAACTTTTTCTTCATTTTCAAAATCATGATTTGTATCCACAATTCACACTAAATGTGAAATAGCCTCCAAATCAGTCCGCAACAATCACAACATCAATTTGAGTCATAAAACATTCATTTCCAACATAGAATTCATAACGATGACGACTAAAACATTAAGCGATATCAATTCGTTCATTGTCATATAATATGACCCATTTCGACCAACACTACACATATATATATATATGGATGATTCTCAATCGTTCTTCACCTTACAATGATCATAATATACTAACTAAACATTAATTCATCACTTCAATACAACACAACACACACACACACACTACACGGCTAGAACACCCCACCCACAACTCACTTCTAACATTCCATATTTCATGATTTTCCATCCAATTAGAATACTATAACA
This sequence comes from Lycium ferocissimum, assembly GCF_029784015.1. Lineage (NCBI taxonomy): Eukaryota > Viridiplantae > Streptophyta > Magnoliopsida > Solanales > Solanaceae > Lycium > Lycium ferocissimum. The sequence continues at coordinate 17,067 of NW_026716336.1, forward strand.
AGCATACAACCTTCACAATACATAAACAAGATCAAATCTTACCTTTTACTCTTCAACTTTCCAATAGCCTAGGGTTTCCAAAAGATGAAAAATAATGGATTGATCGCTCCAACGATGCTTCCACGCTACTTAGGGACCTCAAAATAATGGGTTTATATCAATGGAATAATTTTGGAGGACAAGAAATGGGGGTTGATTGTTTTTGGTCACTAGCCGAGAGCCTCCTTGTGGAGGTTTTCACTTTTGTTCTTTTTTTCTAAGTGTTGGGAAAGAGTGAATGAAGACTAGAAGTCATCTTTGCTATTAGCAAGGAGTGTACAATTGTCCCTTGGCTCACATTAATGTGTTGTTCCAATTAAAAGATGACACAAAATTGTGTGGGTCCCCTCCCACTATACACGGCCTACCATGGAAATTGTGGATGATTTCAACTTTCAATTTTATCACTTTTGGTCTCAAATTTTCCTAATTGTTCCATACCAATAAATTCATGCACAACTTATATCTCAAAATAAAATCGAAGGTCAAGAATCCCGACTTTGTATCCCGAAATAGTTTTGTCCTTAACTTATCGTAATTAATTCAGATAGTTCCAATGTACAAAAATACGGGTTCTAACATCGTCCCCCCTTAAGAACATTCGTCCTCGAATGTTAGGTTTACCTTACGGGTCATACAAATAATTTGGGGGAGTTTCTTTCTCAACTTTCTCAACAATACATTCATTGAAGAACAATTATATTTATCAAACCACATAGTCAAATAGAGGATTGGATTACATGTAGGCTCAAAAATAAGGTGAGGATACTTCTTCTTCATTTGCTCCTCAGCTTCCCAAGTCACTTCCTCTCGGTTATTATTCCGCCACAAAGACTTTTAACAAGCCATATCTTTGTTCCGCAACCTTTTTACCCGACGATCCAGTATAGCTATAGGCTGCTCCTCATAGGATAACTCCTCCGTGATCCGAATATCATCTACAGGAAAACTCGGAGGGGTCACCAATACATTTACGAACATAGAAACATGAAATACGGGTGTACCGCTCCCAAATCGAGGTTTGTGCGTATCTAACTCATAGGCAACCTTGCCTATTGTGCGAACAATCTAGTAAGGTCCAATATATCTCGGACTGAGCTTCCCTTTCTTGCCGAATCTCATAACACCTTTCATAGATGACACCTTCAGGAAAACCCAATCACCAATCTGAAACTCCAAAGGTCGACATCGATTATCTGCGTATGATTTCTGTCGACTCTGGGCTGCCAATAATCTCTCTCGAATAAGTTTCACCTTATCCACGGCCGCCGGACCACATCCGGGCCAATCAACTCGGTCTCCCAACATCAAACCAATCGATCGGTGACCCACACTTTCTCGCCATACAATGCCTCATAAGGCGCCATTTGAATACCGGAGTGGTAGCCGTTATTATAAGAAAATTCAACAAGCGAAAAATAATGATCCTCCCAGCTACCTCTCGAAATCAATAACACAAAGCTCGCAACATATCTTCCAATGTCCGAATAGTGCGCTCGGCCCGTCCGTCGGACCGGGGGATGGAATGCGCGTACTAAGACTCACCTCGCGTCCCCAATCCTCGCCCGAAACTATCTCCCGTAAATTAGTCGTGAATCGGGCGCCTCTATCGGAGATAATAGATAAGGGAACTCCGTGAAGTCGCACAATCTCCCCTAATATAAAGCTCCGGCATAATCCTCACCGAGTAGTAGTCCGGACCGGAATAAAATGGGCCGATTTTGTCAACCGATCAACAATAACCCAAATGGAATCATACCTCCGTGGAGTGTGAGGTAAACCCGTAATAAAATCCATATTAATGATCTCCCACTTCCACGTCGTATCTCCATCTCCGCAATAGCCCACCGGCTTCGGTGCTCAATCTTAACTGGCCGCCGGCAATTCGGACACCGAGCGACGAACTCGCTATATCTCTTTTCATTCCATCCCACCAATATAAACATCCGAGATCATGGTACATCTTCGTCGACCCCGGGTGAACGAATATCGGGCATAATGTGCCTCGCCCATAACCTGTCGCCGCAACCCTGCAACGTCGTGCACACATAATCTGCCCCTGTGAAATAACACTCCATCAGGCGAAATCTCAAACGGAGTCTTCTCCTGTGCTGGGGCTGCATCTCTACCGTACGGCCAAGGGATCCTCATACCGATGCCGCTTAATATCTTCCGTAATAGAGGATTCGGTAATACCTCAAACGAAACCTAACATCTCCCGTAATCACCAAACGAACTCCAAGACTAGCTAACCGATGAATATCACGAACCATTCTTTCCTCTCGATGGAACATCCGCGCCCATAGACTTGCGCCGAGTGCATCCGCCACAACATTCCGGATGGTAGAGAATATCAACATCATAATCTTTTAACAACTCTAACCACCTACTCGTCGCAAGTTCGGCTCCTTCCTTGTTTAAAGATGTATTGGAGGCTCTTATGATCCGTATAAATATCAATGTGAACCCCATATAAGTAATGTCTCCACATCTTCAAAGCATGAATAACCGCCCTCCGAATCGTGAGTAGGATAATTCTTTTCATGTTTTCCGAGCCGCCGGGAAGCATAAGCTATCCCCGCCGTGCCGCATCAACACACACCCCAAACCAATACCGGAGGCATCACAATAAATCACATACCCATCCGCGCCCTCGGAAGTGTCGCCCCGGACTCTCAAGATTCGCAAGCATCGGAACCGATGAATATCGCGAATCCATTTCTTTCCTAATAACCGGCCAATGCTACGCACGTTGGCCGTAGGTCGAGGGCTTTACGGCCTCAATCTTCCGGGTATCCACTTGCGCCATCAGCCCCAATAATATGTCCCGAAATGCCACCGAAGATAACCGTAATTCACATTTGGAAAACTTAGCATTAGCGAAGTGTGTTTCCTCCGGATGGTAGAGAATATCAATCATCATAAATACGATCACAAACATATCCAAGAATGGTACTCGAATACCGGTTCATCGTGTCCATAAATACTGCGGGGCATTTGTCAACCCAAAAGACATAACTCGAATTCATAGTGCCCATATCGGGTCCGAATGTCGTCTTAGGAATATCGCCTCTCGTACCCGTACTCGATGATATGAGTCTATCTTCGAAAACAACGTGAAACCGATCAAACAAATCATCAATCCCGGGAGGGATATTTATTCTTGATGGTTACCTTATTCATCTTCATAATCAATGCACATAAGCCCTCTTTCTTCCTCACAAATAAATCGTGACGTACTAGGCCGAATAATTCTCCAATAAATCTCTCACCGCTCTTTTAATTCTTTCAGTTCCGCAGGTGCCATTCGTACGAGGAATAGAGATGGGGCCGAGTAAGCAACAAATCAATAGCAAACTCTATCTCCCGCCGTGACCGGAAGCTCATCCGGGAATACAACACAAATTCATTAACCACGGGATCGATTGAAGAGTCGGTGCCTCTGCCTCTAAATCATGAATGTCACACCCTGATTTTGCTAGGGTGTGATGGGCACCCGACCCCATGCTCGGAGCCGAGCGAACCCGCGGACTCTTATTACAGACATAATTCCTGAGACTCTTAATCAAACACAAATGGCAATTTCGGAAATGGTTTTCGGGACATACTTTTTTTTTGTAATTTTCAAATCAACAGAATCTAAAATACATGGAATTTATTACATAATACAGGATGACATATCGGCTGATGGAGCCGGATACGAAACTGATGTGCTGAACCCACGACTGCGTACGCAAAGTCTCTAACGGATAATCGAACATATAGCATACACACTTTGACTCGGCGAAGACTCCGGGAGCAAAAGGAGCTTGCCAATGCCGCCGGAACATCTTCTATACCGTCTTCTAGTCATCCGGGTGTACCGCGCGCATGAAACGCAGCCCCCGAAGAACAAGGGGTCAGTACGGAATATGTACTGAGTATGTAAAGCATAAAATATGATAAACAGAATCATAACTGAACAGAGAATACAGAACATAAATGCAATGGCCGGAGTGTCAAAAATGTTTAATCATAAAACATAGCCAAATGCATAACAGAAAATATGCCATAGTATGGGACTCGGTAAACAGAAAGTGGTCGCCCCCGACACTACGCCACAACATATCGGAACATATCAGAATGTGCACATATCATACAAAGATATCATATCATATCATATCATATCAAAGTGTACATGGCACAAGATACTCCACAACCCATGTACATGTATACCGCCCCCTCACACCGAGGCACGGCGAACAATGCGGTGGAAGACGCTTGATAACATATCCGGCCCGGCTCGTGAAGGAAGCATTGAGGCATCCACGAGCGGAGTAGTGAGAAACTAAATGCAATATAAAATGTACAACATACACCGAGATCGGACGGAATAATCAAACGACATATCATGAAAAGGGTCCGGACGAGGCACAGCACATACCTTTTGAAGGCCGTAGAGGATTCTTATCAAAATAGAACTTCAGGGGTCATTTGTATATATCAAAATATAAAACTTATACAGAACTCGATAACATAACTTAGATAACAAATCATACGAAGGGAATTGTATGATGATCAAAGTGTATGACTTTCGAATGTCACGACGAATTATGTCAAAAATAATCTTTCTAAAATCATTCCCATTTTTCGAATATATCATATTACGAGACTCTTTAAAATAATTAAAACTACTTTGTCATAAAGTAGTTAGAAAAATAGCCAAAAGTTTTTTTGCATTCTACTCAAAACGAGTCAAATGAAATACTACGGTAAAACTCGGGAATAGCGGGCCCACCTCGAGTCAAATGAGGTGGTGTACACATAATACGTACTTTAGTTTTCACAATATCACTTTTAAGAGTTTTAAGATAGTCGGATTCAGTTTGTGAAAAATCTAGATGTTTAAACAGTTTTTCCAACTGTTTACAAATTATTTAATTCAATTTTACTGAATGGAAAAGGGGTAAATTTGGACGTAGATTCCAAAGAGTAGAGTCGTCCCCGAGGTCCAACTTCAAACCTATTACATCTAGGACATGCCAGAAGAAGGAAGGGTGGAGCCTTACATACCTTTCTCGCCCTTTACGCTTGCCAAAGTTCAAATCCCGTTTCGTCCAAAACCTACAAATGGTCACATTTACCAATTACTATTTATGAGGTTCAAACTTCCAACTTGGGTTTAGTATTTGCCAACCGAAATTTCGGCAGCATCTCTGTCACGACCCAGCTCCGTAGGCCGTGACTGGTGCCCTACTTAGGCACCCAAACAAACTTACGAACCAAATTGCCATATTAGGACACATCCGTATTGAATGAGATATTATTCGTACCGATAGCAAGATAACGAGATGTCATACAAATACGTAAACGAATGCCGGCCCTAAGCGGTCGCCCGTGCGTAATCATCGATCAAAATTGAAACCGGCGGAATGCACATTGCCCGACACACACACATACATACAAACATATGGGCCATCTCGGCCATAGTAGCATACGGGCCGCTTAAGGACGCAAAGCGAGTAATCACAAATGAACGGACCGGACCCATGACCCAAAAATGACTACTGTGCCTCTGCGGACATACGAACGTACAAACATACGAACATATGACGGGACAGGCCCCGCCGTACCCGAACAGTCACAAATGTACAAAGTATGCATAACAAAAGACATATACCAAATATGGGCTCCGGATCAAGGGGAGCACTCCAGAATAGCAGAATAGGAAGCCTAAGCCGGAGGATCGCCCAACCGAGCGCCTGTACCTGCGCGGCATGAAACGCAGCCCCCGAAGAAAAGGGGGTCAGTACGGAAAAAGTACTGAGTATGTAAAGCAGGAGATACAGTAATCCAAATCATAACTGGAGTCAGAGGATACAGAAACAAATACAGAAGTAACAGATCAAACCTGTGCGGAATGCAAATGTTCAGAAATGCAAATAAAATCATGCATAAGGCTCAGGAACGTGGTCACCCCCTGACGCTGGTGCCACAACACATCATACTCCAGAAGTTTTCAAATCTCCGTACATCTCCGAACACATCATAATATCACACACATCAAATCATCGAACAAATCGATGCCATATCACATCATAACGCCATTAACGGTAACCGGCCCTATGGCGAGGTCTCGGAAACCGTAACACATCATACTGCCGAATGTGTCATAAAGCGCACGATCACAAAACCGGCCCGGGTACCGGCGAACGAAGTCATAACCATTGGCACGAGCAGAGTAGTGCAGAAATCATATGCATATCAAAAATAAATTCCGGACTCGACACATACTTTTATATACAAATACATTAGTATCGAAGGTAAAAAATGAGTATCGAGTCAATCGGAATTAATATACAAAAGTCGCAGGCTTTTAAGTTATCAATTTTTCGAAAAATACATCATAGGTTGTTCTCGGAAAAATTTAGTATCGTTCATAGTGGGGAACATCCAAATAACATTATAGGACATTTCCAATGGACTTTAGAGTCATAGGCGAACGTTTCCTTTTCATATCATACGAAACGAACCAAACGAATCAAATAAGGGAAGTCTCGGGACTTGCGGGCCCACCTCGGGTCAAGTCGAGGCGGTAGACATAAATTGCAAACATTGAGATCCATAAAGTCATTTGTGAGAGTTTCAAAGTGATTTGGATACATTTGCGGAAATTATGGAGGTTTAAGCGTTCTTTCAACCAAGTGCGAAGATTGTAGTTCAAATGCGGTGAATGAATAGTACCCAAGGTTAAACTCGGATTTCCAGGAGCAGAATTAATCCCGAGGTTCCGTTCTCAACCTAGTAAGTCTAGGACATGCCAAGTGAAGAAAAGGTTGGCTTTACATACCTTACGGACGTCTTATGCTTGCTTAAACTCAAATCCCGTTTCGTCCAGAATCTGCAAATGGTCAAAGTCACCAAATGTAAATCATATGCATCTAGGGAGCTTATTTTTAGCCCTTACTTGTCTACAAGAATTTGGGCAGCATCTCCCCTATAAATCCAACATCCCCGAGCATTAAACTCGGCTTAAACAACAACAACCAACCCAACAACAACAACAACAATACCAAGAATATCAATAATCGTCACCAAACACGCTATAAGATAAATGGTCTTCTTTTCTACATAAGGCACAAATTCCATTCCAACTTCACAATATCCAACTAATGTCATTATCCTCATATTCACTAGCTAACCCAAGGTTATTCAAACATATTTCAACGACTTTCCGAACAATATTCACCAATTCAAGGCCGTTCAAATGCAATTCGGACACATTTCTCATTATTCCACAAAATATGCAAAATTTCCATCAACCTCTAAACCATGCCAAACTTCTACAAATGCAACCAAACTACAAAATTATATTGTCTTCCTCCAAGTTCATTAACAACAACATTAATTCACATTCTAAAACCTTACTTTCATAATTATATAAAAACTATATGAAAATCATGTAATTCCCATAATATCTCACAACCATTCTCAACACCAACTTGATTCATTAAACCTTTCTTTACATCACAAACATCACAACAACACAACTAACAACTAAATAAAATTAATTCGCTTCCCTTCACCACACCATGGCTCACGGCCATGCACTACTTCACACACACACACGGTTATGCACACACACACATCAAATTCCATACTTCCCATCCAATTCTAATCATTATAACATGCATACTTATTCCATAACACAAAAGATTAGAATTCTTACCTCTTTCTTGAAATTTCAACTTGCCGCAAACGTGGTTCTTTCGCCAAACTAATTATACCACGTCGGAGAGCGTCTTGAGCTTGCTACTAATTCAAGAAGAACAAGATTTTTGAATCAAGATTGAAGCTCCAAGAATTTTTTTCTTTTCTTTTCTTTTCTTTCTCCTCTTGGCCGATTGCTTTTTTTTTTTTTTTTTGTTCTAGTTTTTGCTTTGTTTTCTTGAATCTTCCAAAGGATGAACACATATATATACATGTCATCCTCTCCAATTAAAAGTCACATGATCCTCACATGACATGGCTTGGGCCATTTTTTTCAAGGCCTTGGCCGGCCACCCTTAAAAGTTTGGGCCTCAATTTTTTTTTTTTTTTGAGCCCAATTACTTATGGATCATCCTTTGCAAATTCCCGAAACAAATTTCCAAGATTCCAATTTTGCCCTTGGCCTTCCTCCGTATTTCCACACCACTATTTTTCATGAACAACACACACATACCTTGATCCCAATCAACATATGACCTTATTCTTTACAAATCACACTTATGTCCAAATTTCCCGAACGTGCAAAAACACGGGATATAACATCCTCCCCCCCTTTAAAACATTCGTCCTCGAATGTTGAATCCACTACGGGGGGAAACATGATAAGTCGGGGAGGTCCTCTTGCCAGCTCCGTACTCGTATTTGATCAAAGGACTTGTAAGGGTATTCGTTTTCTAACTCCTCTTATCCTTGTCCGATGTTACCATATTCGGGTTATTCGGAATCCTTATTAGTCTAGCGGCTCGTACAATCTCAAATAAGATATATGGCGAACAGAATCTTCACCAGAATCAGAAGATCAGACGGATGTCAGACGGGGTCATATCCGGAATCAGAAGTACAGACGTATAGCATACGCTATGTCAAGCCAATTTGTAACCAGAGCCAGACGCACAGGAGCGTATCGGGCAAACCCATAATCAGAGTCAGATGCACTGAACTATATCGGATAGATCCGTAGTCAGAGTCAAACGTATGGAAGTATGTCAGACGGATCCATGATCGAAGTCAAACGTGCAGAAATATATCAGACAGATTTGCAGTCAGAGTCGGACGTACAGAGACGTATCAGACGGAAACATAATCGGATTCAAAAGTACAAAGGTATGTCGGACAGAACGTATTCAGATTCGGAAATTCAGAGGCACACCAGGCAGAGCTTCATCAAAATCAAGGGCACAGAAGCATGACATACGGAATCATGGTCAGAGTCAGACCACTTTCATTAATGCTTTAGTGTCTTACGAAAATTTCCCTGTCGCCGTTTCACTACTCACTTTAATCATTGTCTTATCGCAAAATGTCATTACCATATATCCATTCGCGATGTTTTCAAATTCTCATTCGAACCCTTTTCTAATTTCTTCTAACCCGATCTAGGTATTGCAACATAATTTGTAAGTCGAAGATCCCCGAACAACATCTTTTCTACACATATCTTTTTCTCGACCAATATGGTCACCAAGGAACAATCATACATAGCCATATACATTTACTATCGTCTTACCTGCAAACATTTCCAAACGCTTATTTAAACTCATTCTGATTCCAGAACCACGTTGCTCTTTCCTCCTTTCCTTATTACGGAGGGGCTTCCTTCCCAAATCCTCAATCTTCTTTTTGTTTTGCATCGTCACCTCTCGCTCGTTTACAGACTTGTTCGTCACACTTCCACACCAGAGTTTTATGCGTCGTTTGTCGGCCTCTCTCGAAGGTTTTGCTTAATCACATTTCTTATCCTCCCTTCTTCCCAACATTCTTACTCACTTTCTTTTTCGAACCTCGTCATGTTAGATCTCTTCCGACCATAATTCATAACGTAATCAGAGTCAATCTATTCCCTGACCCTTATCTTCCACCTTCGCTTTGCCTCCCGTGTCTCGTTTTGTAATGCCTTTCATTAATCGCGACGTCCGTCGTTGGAACTCGCCTCTCGATCAATGTAGTCATCAGGGGTAAGGTCCTACCCATACATACATATTTATTACCATTCTACTTACAAACGTTCGCAGCCACTTTCCAAATTCGCTCTAAATCCCGAGCGATCTTGTACTTTCTTCCTTGTACCCACTTTAGTTTACCGCGCGACTTCGTAAGGATGCTAGCTACTTCACATTTTCCTTTTCCTTCAAGTTACCCCAAAATTTCCATTTATTTCTTATACCTACAATTGTGAAAATTTTTGTATCCTTCCCAGGGGGTCACCCATCCCAAAATTACTCTGGTTCCAGCACGCTTAACCTCGAAACTTTCATGCGTTTTGTTGCGTTATTGCTAATATAATTGCGTCGACTGCCCCACACGACCCTTGTCACTCAATTTAGGGCAGATCGGGGTTTTAGTAAATTTTCAGACAGTTCTCGTAGCAGGTCCCGCCCCGATCTAAACCATACAATTACCCTACTGCCCTTCTGAATCTTTAATATTCACTTTCGTCTAAGGTTTCTAGAGTTATGCTGGCGACGGGGATCCCTTAGTCGCCCTTGCTTTTAACCGCTGGGTCTTTAATCCAACGTAATAGATTTACTCTATCGACATCGACTTCCAAGGCATGTTAAGAACTTATATCTCATTTTCCTTTTTATAATGCTGAAAAAATTTGGGCAGAGGTTCCTCTGTACTTCTTACTAACCCAACACCTGTACACAGAAATACCAACGATGCCTCACAGGGCCAACGTATATACACACGTATCACATCGCATCATGGCCATACAAGGCTAATAATTTCAAGTAAATTATGAAGGTGTCAAGGCTTACCTTACATACGTAACTCAAATAGCACCGGTGGCATTTTCCTATTTATCTTCCTTTTCGATCTTCAACTTTACATTTCAATCATACTTCAAATAACTTCCCCAATACACATCCTTTGTACCATTACTTACCGGTATACTGTGTAGCTTCCAATATTATCAGTCACTGTCTTCTGTCGATACCGTTCTTCAGCTGAAATCGAAGGTTAGTAGAAAAAGAATTCATTTCTTATGGCTGGCTCTATCGCACGATCTAAGATCCAAAAAAAAGGGAAACATCCTAAATGTCCTGTAGCCTCCTGTTTATAGATGTGGTGCACAACACACCGATAAACAAGACTCTACGAGACACGGCCTGTAGACATTCCGAGGACAAACCGCTCTGATACCACTTTTGTCACGACCCAGCTCCGTAGGCCGTGACTGGTGCCCTACTTAGGCACCCAAACAAACTTACGAACCAAATTGCCATATTAGGACACATCCAGATTGAACGTATATTATTCGTACCGATAGCGTATACGTATGTCATACAAATACAGAAACGAATGCTGTCCTAAGCGGTCGCCCGTGCAGAATCATCAGATCAAAATTGAAACTGGCGGAATGCACATCGCCCAGACACACACATACATACAAACATATGGGCCATCTCGGCCGTAGTAGCATACGGGCCGCTTAAGGACGCAAAGCAGAATCACAAACGAACGAACCGGACCCATGACCCACAAACATGACTACAGGCCTCTACAGACATACAGAACAGACAAACATACGAACATATGACGGGACAGGGCCCCGCCGTACCCGAACAATCACAAATGTACAAAGTATGCATAACAAAAGACATATACCAAATATGGGCTCCGGATCAAGGGGAGCACTCCAGAATAGCAGAATAGGAAGCCTAAGCCGGAGGATCGCCCAACCGAGCGCCTGTACCTGCGCGGCATGAAACGCAGCCCCCGAAGAAAGGGGGTCAGTACGGAAAAAGTACTGAGTATGTAAAGCGCAAGAGAGGTACAAGAATCCAAATCATAACCGGAGTCGAAGGATAGAAACAAATACAGAAGTAACAGATCAAACCTGTGCGGAATACAAATGTACAGAATGCAAACAGAAATCATGCATAAGGCTCAGGAACGTGGTCACCCCCTGACGCTGGTGCCACAACACATCATACTCCAGAAGTTTTCAAATCTCCGTACATCTCCGAACACATCATAATATCACACACATCAAATCATCGAACAAATCGGATGCCATATCACATCATAACGCCATAAACGGTAACCGGCCCTATGGCGAGGTCTCGAAACCGTAACACATCATACCGCCGAATTTGTCACAACGCGCACGATCTCAAACCGGCCCGGTACCGCGAACGAAGTCATAACCATTGGCACGAGCGAAGTAGTGTTTACAGAATCATATGTCGATTCAAAAATAAATTCCAGGACTCGACACATACTTTTATATACAAATACATTAGTATCAGAGGGTTCAAAATGAGTATCGAGTCAATCGGAATTAATATACAAAAGTCGCAGGCTTTTAAGTTATCAATTTTTCAAAAAATACATCATAGGTTGTTCTCGGAAAAGTTTAGTATCGTTCGTAGTGGGGAACATCCAAATAACATTATAGGACATTTCCAATGGACTTTAGAGTCATAGGCGAACGTTTCCTTTTCATATCATACGAAACGAACCAAACAAATCAAATAAGGGAAGTCTCGGGACTTGCGGGCCCACCTCGGGTCAAGTCGAGGCGGCAGACATAAATTGCAAACATTGGGATCCATAAAGTCATTTGTGAGAGTTTCAAAGCGATTCGGATACATTTGCGAGAAATTATGGAGGTTTAAGCGTTCTTTCAACCAATATGCGGATTGTAGTTCAAATGCGCTCGAATGAATAGTATCCAAGGTTAAACTCGGATTTCCAGGAGCAGAATTAATCTCGAGGTTCCGTTCTCAACTTAGTAAGTCTAGGACATGCCAAGTGAAGAAAAGGTTGGCTTTACATACCTTACGGACGTCTTATGCTTGCTTAAACTCAAATCCCGTTTCGTCCAGAATCTGCAAATGGTCAAAGTCACCAAATGTAAATCATATGCATCTAGGAGCTTATTTTTAGCCCTTACTTGTCTACAAGAATTTGGGCAGCATCTCCCCTATAAATCCAACATCCCCGAGCATTAAACTCGGCTTAAACAACAACAACCAACCCAACAACAACAACAACAATAGCAAGAATATCAATAATCGTCACCAAACACATATATAAGATAAATGGTCTTCTTTTCTACATAAGGCACAAATTCCATTCCAACTTCACAATATCCAACTAATGTCATTATCCTCATATTCACTAGCTAACAAGGTTGTTCAAACATATTTCAACGACTTTCCGAACAATATTCACCAATTCAAGGCCATTCAAATACGATTCGGACACATTTCTCATTATTCCACAAAATATGCAAAATTTCCATCAACCTCTAAACCATGCCAAACTTCTACAAATGCAACCAAACTACAAAATTATATTGTCTTCCTCCAAGTTCATTAACAACAACATTAATTCACATTCTAAAACCTTACTTTCATAATTATATAAAAACTATATGAAAATCATGTAATTCCCCATAATATCTCACAACCATTCTCAACACCAACTTGATTCATTAAACCTTTCTTTACATCACAAACATCACAACAACACAACTAACAACTAAATAAAATTAATTCGCTTCCCTTCACCACACCATGGCTCACGGCCATGCACTACTTCACACACACACACGGTTATGCACACACACATCACAATTCCATACTTCCCATCTAATTCTAATCATTATAACATTCATACTTATTCCATAACACAAAAAGATTAGAATTCTTACCTCTTTCTTGAAATTTCAACTTGCCGCAAACGTGGTTCTTTCGCCAAACTAATTATACCACGTCGGAGAGCGTCTTGAGCTTGCTACTAATTCAAGAAGAACAAGATTTTTGAATCAAGATTGAAGCTCCAAGAATTTTTTCTTTTCTTTTCTTTTCTTTCTCCTCTTGGCCGATTGCTTTTTTTTTTTTTTTGTTCTAGTTTTTGCTTTGTTTTCTTGAATCTTCCAAAGGATGAACACATATATATACATGTCATCCTCTCCAATTAAAAGTCACATGATCCTCACATGACATGGCTTGGGCCATTTTTTTCAAGGCCTTGGCCGGCCACCCTTAAAAGTTTGGGCCTCAATTTATTATTTTTTTGAGCCCAATTACTTATGGATCATCCTTTGCAAATTCCCGAAACAAATTTCCAAGATTCCAATTTTGCCCTTGGCCTTCCTCCGTATTTCCACACCACTATTTTTCATGAACAACACACACATACCTTGATCCCAATCAACATATGACCTTATTCTTTACAAATCACACTTATGTCCAAATTTCCCGAACGTGCAAAAACACGGGATATAACAATCTCCTCTATAAATATGACACCCCGAGAATTTAACTCGGCTCAAGGGTCAACAACAACCAAACCAACAATGTTAATCCACAACGAGAATCGCCTACTAACACGAATAGACATCTTTATGCCTAAGCGACGACTTGCAACTAATTTCACATTTTCAATCTAACATGGATGTTTTCATACTCATTTACTCATCAACATCATTCCAACATCATTTAGAGGCATTACATATGGTTTTTCATATTATTCGCAAAAATATACAAACTTTCCACCGGAACCATAATTCAACCAAAACTTCCATTCTACGACAAACATATTCATAACATTTTATTGTCTTCTAACTTCATCAACGACAATCATAACTAGCACCTAAGTAATTCATTTTCATATTAAATCACAACTATGTTAGAATACATGCCTTCCCATAACACATATGTGCAATTCTAATGCCAAACTTGAAGCGTTAAGTCTCCATTTACATTGTAACGATCGCGACGACGCAATTAACATGTTAAACAAAATAAATTCAACATGTTTCCTCCTACTATATACCACACGGCCATAGGCCAAATTCCAATCTTATCAACTTTTCATCCACCTTTCACTTCCAATACAAATTCCACAATAGCTACAACTAGAATACAACATAAAATTTATTCATCTTGCCTATACAATATATACATACACACGGCCACATGCATATTCATGCAACCACCATGCAAACTCCCATATTCTCATGAGTTTCACCCTTTTCTACGTACTACAACATCAACAAAGCCTTTATAACATACAAAAAGGGATTGAATCATACCTTGTTCTTCTAACTTCTTCACTCCACCAAATTGTCCAAACGACGAAACGAACGACTTATCTTCCGAAACAATTATACCACGTTGGAGAGGACCCTTGAATTAGTAGGAATACAACAAGAAAATAATTTTGGGGACAAAATTTGAAGAGACAAAAATTGAAGACCATGGCCGAATGGCCAGGTTGTTGTTTCCTTTTTTTTTCTTTCTTTTTTCTTGAAAACTCTAGAATAACAAATGGCCCCTTGTTTATTTAATTTGCAAACTTTGGCCCCTTCATGGGCTTGGCCCAACCGGCCACCTCTTGGCCATTTTCTATATATGCACCCTTTTTTTCCAAGCCCAATCTTCGTGGCTAACTTTGTAATTCATGAAACAAATTTTCAACATTCCAATTTTGCCCTTAGTCTTTTCCAATATTTCCACATCTAAATTTTTCATAACCAATTTATGTATCAAACAAGGTCAAATTATAATCTTGTCCTTAACTGCCACAATTTTCTCAAATTATCCGAACGCGAAAATACTTGGGTATAACATCCTTTCCCCTTTAGAACATTCTTCCTCGAATGTTAAACTAGCCTTATAGGGACCCACAAGATCTTTGGGAGTTCCTTTACTTTATAACACAATTCCCCATTCCAACACAATCAAAAAGGGAAATTCCCATATCTAGGATAGGAACCCTTTTCTTTTTCATTCGCCCCGGAGTTTCTTTAAATCACCTTTTCCTTTCTACT
>NW_026716337.1:0-17410 GCF_029784015.1 Lycium ferocissimum
TAAAAGGAGTTACTAACGTTAGAATATGTTTGAATTTCCTCGTAACCTAATCGTAGTTCTTGACATCTTAATATAGGATAAAGTACTATTGGGCAGCGTATACGGGTTGTGTTGCGAGTAAACGTTAAAGGTATGTAAAGCCTACCCTTTCTTTCTTTTGGCATGTCCCTGAATGTAAGTATGAAACGATATGAGCTTTGGGGTAACTCTATTCATAAGTTATTCGGAATGTTTTATGATTCCTATTCACTTCTTGATATTGAATTTCCTATGATGATCGGGCTATTGCCCTCGAGGCTTTTATATGACCGAGTAGTAAATGATGCGCAAAAGTTCTATTCCTAAAGGGATCCGATAATGAATATTGTCTTTAACTCTCATAAAGTTGTCTCGGATTGACTTGATACATGTGTATGACTCTGAGACGTTCCTTAATATAGTTCTTAATTTTAGAAAACTTAACATGACTATCGTTTTAATACTTGAGCGTTGATTAGTTTACTTATCTATTAAATCTCAAACGATGACTTATATGCATATGGTTACTTACTACTGCCTTTCGTGCATATTGTTACATCTTTCAGGTCCGGGCCAGGACATGTTCTCGTGCACAGTTTTACTGCATTATTCACCGAGTCCCTCATTAGAGGGCCGGGACACGTTATATGTATATGTATATGATGATATGATGACATGATGATATGGGATGGCGGCCAGGAGGGCATATGATGACTTTATTAACCGAGTCCCTCACTAGAGGGCCAGGACACGTTATATGTACATGTATATGATGATTTTACTTACCGAGTCCCTCACTAGAAGGCCGGGACACGTTATATATGCATATGTATAGGATGATTATTTAATTATGTCACGAAGTCCCATAATGAGTTGGGTATGATATGGTCACACATGATTTATGTTTCAAAGGCAAGCCTTGTGGTTTTCTGGTTATTGTATTAGTTTTCTATACCCCTTATTTCGGTATGTTCTGATTTCTTGTGCATTTCATGCTTTACATGCTCGGTACATATTCCGTGCGGCCCCACTTTCTTCGGGGGGGCTGCGTTTCATGCTCGCGAGGTACGGACGCTCGTTTTGGTGATCCGCCGGCTTAGGATCTGATTCGGCCTATCTTGGAGTGCTCCCTTGTTCCGGAGCCTAGCTTTTTTTGGTACAGATCCTTTGTTGTATATATGTGTCTATCCAGGGGTACGGCGGGGCCCTGTCCCGTCATATGATACTGTTGTTACTCTTAGAGGTCTGTAGACATATGTGTGGGTTTGTATATAGTTGTCGTTCAGTTGTGTATCTATGACTTATGTTTTGGGACGTTCCCATTCGTAGTGGCAGCCTTGTCGGCTTGCGTATATATATGTGTTTTGGGATGTTGTGTGTAGTGGCAGCCTTGTCGGCTTGCGTAGATATATATATATAAACATGTTTTGGAAGGAAAATTTGTGTGCTATGATAGCCTTGTCGGCTCGTGTATGGGCGGGACGTTCCCCCATATTAGGATAGCCTTGCCGGCTTATATATGATGTTATGGTTAAGTTGTAACTCCACGAAGGAGACGGGTTACTATGATACGTCTATAGAATGCGGCAGTTTTGAGCGACGTCTTGCCATTTTATTTATAAGTTCCTTATTATGCTAGTTGTGGATGATTATAGTTAACAGGTGTATACGAGTGTCCATCTTGGGCACTAGTCACGGCCTACGGGGTTGGATCGTGACAAAAGTGGTATCAGAGCAGTTCATCCTCGGAGTGTCTACAGACCGTGTCTAGTAGAATCTTGTTTATCGGTGTGTTGTGCACCACATCTATAAATAGGAAGCTACAGGACATTTAGAATGTTATCTTTCCTTCTTACTCTAGATCGTGCGATAGAATTTCGTATTATCGGGATGATTCCTTCCTAACGGATTATTATGTTTACGGCGATGCCTCAAGAAAGCGACGGTGCCCGGAGAAGGGTAAAAAAGCAATGAGTGGAGAGACCAGCCAGTTCGGAGAGTTACTAGGGCTCGTACTTGACTTATGCCGAGGTTGTGCTCCGGTCGGCGGCATTATATCCCGTATTTCGTACATTGGAACAATCGGATTAATTATGATAAGTTAGGGTACAAACCATTCGGGATACGAGTCGAGACTTTTTTGACCTTCGATTTTATTTTGAGACATAAGTTGTTCATGAATTTGTTGGTATGGAACACTTAGGAAAATTTGGGACCAAAATTGGAGTTAGTGGAACTTGAAAATCATGCATTTTCCATGGTCTTAGCCGTGTGGAATTGGAGTGGTGCCACCCATTTTGTGTTCAATTCTAATTGCTCCAACACATTGGTGTGGACCATGAACACGTGTACAAGTCTTGCTAGTATACAAAAGATAATTTCTAAGTCATCCAAGTTCATTTCTCAACACTTAGAAAAATTAGAAGTTGAAGAACACCACAAAAGAAGGCTCTCGGCCAAGAGCTAAGAAAATCAACTTCCATTCAAGCCAATCCAAAAATATTTTGTTGATGCAAAACCACTATTTTGAGGTCCCTAAGTAGCGTGGAAGCATTGTTCGGGTCATTGATCACCCGTTGTGTAGATCGCAAACCCTAGGCAAGTTGGGAGTTGAAGAAGAAAGGTGAGATTTCATTATGTTTTATGTGTTATAAAGGTTGTATGTATGTTGTAGTATGTTAATATGGATGAAAATCATGAAATAAAGTATGTTGAAGTTGAGGCCATATGTATGAGGCTTGGCCGTGTGATGTGTGTGTGTGTGTTGTGTTGTATTAAAGTGATGAATTGAAGTCTAGTTAGCATGTTGTGATCATTGTAAGGTGAACAAATGAATGAGAATCATCTATACATGTATATGTAGGGTTGGCCGAATGTAGGCTATTGATGCGACAAGAAATGGATCATTGTTGATTAGTATTTTGAATGTTGTCGTAATGAATTCTATGTTGGAAATGAATGTTTAATGATTCAAATTGATGTTGTAATTGTTGCGGACTGATTTGGAGGTTATTGTACATTTAATGTAATTTGTATATTGATGAGAATAGCATTGTTAGAATGTGAATTGTGGATGCAAATCATGAGTTGAAAATAGGAAGGTGTTAAAGTGAGGTTCTCGGGTTTGGGGAGTTTGTTTCGGTAGAGTGGAGCAATTTTTGGATTGTTGGAAAAGTTGTATGAATTGCTTAGAATGTCTTTAAATGTTGTTGGTATGGGTTCGGGTTAGTATTTGAATATATAAGCGTCGATGTTGGCTTGAAGGTAAGCCGTTGAATTGAATTTATGAATGTTGTTGAATGATGGAAAAGAGAGTTATTAATGTTGAATTACCTTTCGGACTGATTATTGATGTTGCTAGGTTGGTTGTTGTTGTTGTTGATTGTTGATTTGGCCGAGTTAAATTCTTGGGGTGGCCTATTTACGGAAATCTTTTAATTTACGTAGAATTAAGGGCTAAATTGGAATTAAATACTTAAAATGTCTCTAGCTAATGTTTGGCGTACGATGGCTTGTTTGTAGACTTTGGGCAGCCCGAGACATAAGTTTGAGTTGGACTAGCTTGAGTTGGATTAGCGTTGAAAGCGATCGAGGTATGTAAAGCGTAACCCTTCCTCCTTTTGGCATGCCTTAGTCGTAAATAGGCTATGATACGAGCCTCGAGGAATTTTACTCTCGCGATTCGGACCGTGTGTACGTGATTCTTATTTGTTCCTTGGTCTTCGTATGCTTGGTATGATGAAATATTGGCTCTTATGTCTTTTGTATGACTACGTTTCGGAAGTTGCATAAAAATTGATTTTTAAAGAGTTTTGTTCCTAAATGATTTCGAAAACTACGAAAGTCGTAACTTTCACGAACGGAGAACCGGATCGCCTCGATATCCTCACAAATGATTCCATGATGTATGATGATTAGGTTTTCCATAGGCGGGCCCGAATTGAGTCGACACTTTGTCCGTGGGCCCCGCGACTTTTCTTATGTACTTATGACTATTCTTGAAAGGATATGATATGACGATTATTCCGATTTCAAGTACGATCAGTTTACGTGTCTTTTGAGTTGGTAATAATGATTTGATAGTATATGATAACTATGATTTTCGTAGGCGGGCTCGGATTGGGGTGACGCCGTCCCGTGGGTCCGCGACTTTTTTTTGTGTGTGGTACTAACGACTTTTTGAAAAGAATTTAATATGATTATATATTTGTTTGTTGAGCCTAAAATGTTGATTCATATACTTATGATTCCGATACGTGACTATGATCTCTGAAGTTCGGGTCGATATGTTCCCGAGTGGTATTCGGAAGAATATCTGATTTGACTCTTGTGGCTTATAAACGATGGTTCGTTTTGATTAACTTATTAAATCTTTGAAAATGTTTTAACCGTATTTGGTTACTTATGAATCTGCTTGTGCATTCCGTTATTACTTATTTCGTAGGAGTCCGGGCCGGTTATGATATCGTACGCACTATGTGATGTTGACAGCTGGTGCGACATTGTATGTGCATATGTGATATTACTAGCGGGTTCCTGGCCGTAGTATATGTATATATATGTGTATTATTTGGGTTCCTGGTCGCGGTATGTTTATATGTGATATTACGTGGGTTCCTGGCGCGGTATGTGTGTATATGTGGTATGTGATATGTGATGATTTGATGATACAATATGATATGGGGTATGATGTATGATAATAGGACGGTACGTTATGATTATTATGTTATATATGGATCGGGCCGTACGTTCCTCGGCAATTGGATAATGTCGGCTCGTATGGTATGTTTGATTTCCGTATATACGAGGCGAAATATTTTGTTTTTCAAAAAAAAGCGAAGCATTTTGACATCTGATTATCTATTTGTCTTGTACGAAACTTATGTATAATTTGGAGGTCGGATGTAAGTACCTTGGCATTCGGCTTATTATGCTCGCGTTCGGTGCACTTTACTTCGGTTATGACTTCGTTTTTGCTTCTGCTTTGCGTACTCGGTACATATTAAAATGTGACCCCCTTTCTTCGGGGAAATTTGCGTTTCATGCCGCGGTACGGATTCGGATACGCGTTTTGGTGATCCGGCGTAGGATTCCCGTTCTGTCATTCGAGTGCTCCCTTTACCGGAGCCCGATATTTTGGGTATATACTCTCCGATGTATATGATTATGTTTATTCGGGTACGGCGGGAGCTGTCCGTCATACGATTCCGTTGTTACTATATTAGAGGTACGTAGACATAGATGTGGGTTATGTACGGTTTGTTCGTATGCGACGTGTAAGTTGTGTTTGGGCGGCCCGTCCGCCATGGCGGCCTGTATATTTGCGTGTATGTATGCTGACATGTTATGTATATTATGGCGGCCTTGCGACACGTACGATATATGTGTTTGTATGCGTCCGTTTGGAGCGCGTTTGATATTTATATATGTATGAGTCGTTAGTATACCGAATCTGGTTAACGAGCGCGTATGGGTGCCCAGCTCGGGCACTAGTCACGGCCTACGGGGTTGGGTCGTGACATGAGCTCTGCTACACCGCCGCTACCAGAGGAGGAGCACGGGGCGGCGGCAGTTGCGGATCGGCGGCTCCGCGCCGGCTCCGGGTTCCGGTCGCTCGAGCCTCCGGCTCCTCGGCCCGGGGGCGGAGGATAGGGCTATGAGAGATGCGGTTCGGTGCGGCCGGAGTTAGTGGCGAGGGCGGAGGCTCGCGAGGCACGAATTAGGAGGCGACCATGCGGACAGACATGATAGTTTGAGGGCCCGTGATTTCTTGAGTTGTAATCCCCCAGGGTTCTACGGGTCAAAGCCCGCGGAGGATCCGCAGGAGTTTATTCGATAGATGCAGCGTACGTTGAGGATAATTAGGGCTTCCGAGACCAAGTCTGTCGAGTTAGCTTCGTATCGGTTGAGTGATGTGGCGGTGGTGGTATGAGTCCTGGGAGTTGTCTAGGGGCGAGGATGCTCCTCCGACGTATGGGATGAGTTCGTGAGGCCTTTCTTGGCCATTTACGCCTCCGGAGATGGGCGAGCCGAGTTGATAGATTTCTACATCGGCGGAGAATGGCGAGTGTTCGGGATTATAGTCTCGAGTTTGATTCGTTGGCTAGGCATGCGCCCACTATTGTAGCTGACCTGGCTAATAGGGTGCATCATTATGTGATGGGGCTGGATCATTACTTGGTTGATAGCTGTATGATAATGGCTTCCCAGCCAGGTATGGATATTGCTCGGGTACAGGCGTATGCACAGGGGGTAGAGGATCGACACAGGGGACGTCCGTCAGATAGAGATTATGATAGAGGCCAGCATAAAAGGGCTAGATCGGTGGGCTATTCGGGTGAGTTTCGAGGCAGGCAGCCTCAGCAGCAGTATAGTAGATATCCTTCTCGGCCCCGCCACGGAGTGCCACCCCGATTCTTTGGTAGGAGATTTTATAGCACGGGGTATTCGGGAGTGAGTCGGAGCTCCCGGGCTTCGAGGTTCGCGGGCGAACGAGAGGTTCCCGATCGATCGAGGCCACCCTTGCCTTGGTGTTCTCGATATGGGAGACATCATTCTGGGGAGTGTTATCGTGCTACGGGTGCTTATTTTTCTTGTGGCCGTCAGGGCCATATTATGAGAGAGTGTCCGTTTGGGGGTAGTCCAGGTGGTGCAGCTCGGCCCTGCGGGTCGATTCTTTGGTTTATCTTCCCACGTAGCTATGCGCCCTATGGGGGCGGGGTATGCGGCACCAGCGAGGGCGTGGTAGAGGCCGCGGCGGGGGCTTCGATTCTGGCGGTCCTTCGAACCGCATATATGCTTTGGCTAGTAGACGGGATCGGGAAGCATCACCAAATGTGGTTACGGGTATATTATCGATTTTCTCTCGACGTATATGCATTGATAGATCCGGGCTCCACCTTATCATATATATATCTCTCTTTGTTGCTAGTAGAATCGGGATAAAACTTTGAATCGATTGAACCATTTGAGGTAAGCTACACACGGTAGGAGATTACATTATATAAGCAAGTATATAAAAGGTGTTCGGTGCATATATATAGTCGTCATACTTTGGCGGATTTGATAGAGTTAGATATGGTGAGTTTGATGTTATTATGGGCATGGATTGGTTAGCCTCCTATATGCTAATGTTGATTGTAGAAACAAGGTAGTTCGGTTTTCGGTTCGGGGAGCCAACTATAGAGTGGCTAGGGAATACGGCATCGCAGGGGTAGTTTATTTCATACCTCAAGGCAAGGAAGATGGTTAGAAAGGGTTATATTTATCATACGGTTCGTGTGCATGATTTGAAAACGAAGCACCGACTCTGCGGTCGATCCCCGGTAGTCGATGAATTCCCGGATGTGTTTCTAGATGAACTTCGGTCTTTATCACGAGCGGGAGATAGAGTTCACTATAGATGTGTTGCCAGATACTCAGCCCATATCTATTCCTCCTTACAGAATGACACCTGCAGAACTGAAAGAACTAAATGAGCAGCTGAGGGATTTATTAGAGAAGGCCTTTATTAGGCCCAGCACATCGCCTTGGGGAGCACCAGTATTGCTCGTGAGAAAGAAAGATGGCTCGCTGCGGATGTGTATTGATTATAGGCAACTGAACAAGGTAACCATAAAGAATAAGTATCATCTCCCCAGGATTGATGATTTATTTGACCAGTTGCAGGGTGCTAAGTGTTTCTCGAAGATAGACCTGCGGTCAGGCTATCACCAGGTGCGGGTAAGGGAGGCAGATATTCCAAAGACTGCATTTTAGGGTGATGTCTTTTGGGCTGACCAATGCTCCAACAGTGTTTATGGACTTGATGAACCGAGTGTTCAAGCCGTTCCTAGATATGTTCGTGATTGTATTTATTGATGATATCCTGGTCTATTCACGATCAGAGGAAGAACATGCGGATCATTCGAGAACGGTACTTGGGGTGCTCCAACACTAGAAATTGTATGCTAAGTTCTCTAAATGTGAATTCTGGTTGACTTCAGTAGCATTCTTGGGGCATATTATTGGAGCTGATGGCATTCGGGTGGATACACAGAAGATTGAGGCCGTAAAAACTTGGCCTAGACCTACGACCCCTACTGAGGTAAGTAGTTTTCTGGGGTTGGCTGGATATTACAGAAGATTTGTGGAGAAGTTTTCTTTGATTTCAGCGCCTTTAACAAGGCTAACTCAGAAGGCAGCTAAGTTCCAGTGGACTGATGCTTGTGAAAGAAGCTTCCGATTCTTGAAAGAGAAGTTGACTACAACTCCGGTTCGACTCTTTCGAGGGACCAGATGGTTATGTCATTTATTGTGATGCTTCCGGTGTTAGGCTAGGCTGTGTATTAATGCAGCATGACAGAGTTATAGCTTATGCCTCCCGGCAGCTCAGGAAACACGAAAGAAATTATCCTACTCATGATCTGGAACTAGTAGCTGTGATTCACGCTTTGAAGATATGGAGACATTATCTGTATGGCGTGCATGTTGATATTTATATAGATCACAAAAGCCTCCAGTATATCTTTAAGCAGAAGGAGCTGAATTTGCGACAGAGAAGATGGCTAGAGTTCTTTGAAGGACTATGATGTTAATATTCTATACCATCCAGGGAAAGCGAATATTGTAGCAGATGCACTCAGCCGTAAGTCGATGGGCAGCTTGACGGACGTGCAACCAGAAAGGAAGGAAATAGTCCGTAATATCTATCAGCTAGCTGGTCTTGGAGTCCGTTTGGCTGATTCTGGAGATATTGGGGTTACTGTCCGAGAAGTTGCTGAATCCCCTATTATGGAAGAGGTAAAGCGACGTCAGTACGAGGACCCTGTTCTGGCACAGTATAGAGATGCAGCCCTTCAAAAAGGGAAGGACCCATTCGAGGTCACACCTGATGGAGTACTACGATATGCAGGCAGATTGTGTGTACCTGAGGTTGCAGGGCTATGACAACAGGTTATGGGAGAGGCACATTATGCCCGTTATTCTATTCATCCGGGGTGAACAAAAATGTATCATGACCTCAAGTGTTTGTACTGGTGGGATGGCATGAAGAAGGACATAGCAGAGTTTGTTGCTCAGTGCCCGAATTGCCAACAGGTTAAGATTGAATATCAGAAGCCTGGTGGCTTATTACAGGAGATAGAGATTCCGACTTGGAAATGGGAGACAATTAATATAGACTTCATTACAGGTTTACCTCGCACTCCACGGAAGTATGATTCCATATGGGTTATTGTAGATAGGCTGACAAAATCAGCCCATTTTCTTCCAGTCAGGACAACTTATTCAGCTGAGGACTATGCAAAATTATATATTAAGGAGATAGTAAGACTTCACGGAGTTCCTACATCTATTATATCTGACAGAGGTGCTCAGTTTACAGCTAACTTCTGGAGATCATTCAGGAAGGATTAGGAACACAGGTGAGTCTTAGTACAGCATTTCACCCTCAGACTGACGGACAGGCTGAGCGTACTATTCAGACGCTAGGAGATATGTTGCGAGCATGTGTCATTGACTTCAGAGGCAGCTGGGATGATCATCTACCACTTATTGAGTTTGCCTATAATAATAGCTATCATTCTAGCATCCAGATGGCACCGTATGAAGCTCTGTATGGCAGGAAGTGCAGATCACCTATTGGCTGGTTTGATGTTGGGGAGACTAAGCTAATCGGCCCAGACATGATTCAACAAGCCATTGATAAGGTAAAACTTATTCGGGAAAGGTTATTAGCAGCTCAGAGTCGACAGAAGTCATATGCAGATAATCAACGTCGACACTTAGAATTTCAGATTAGCGACTGGGTATTCTTGAAGGTGTCACCTATGAAGGGTGTAATGAGATTCAACAAAAAAGGGAAGCTCAGCCCGAGATATATTGGGCCTTATCAGATCGTCCGTAAGGTAGGCAAGGTTGCCTATGAATTAGACCAACCATCTGATCTGGGAGCAGTACACCTAGTCTTCTACGTGTCTATGCTTCGCAAATGTATTGGTGATCCTTCCAGAGTATTCCCCGTGGATGATATCCGGGTACGCGACTAGCGCCCGACCTGGGCACCCGTACGTACCAAAGCCCCAAAGGTAGTAACTCGAATATTTAATAAAATTTGGGCAGAGTTTCCTTTGTTTTTCTTACTAGCCAAAATTAACCTGCACGCAGAAAATACCAACAAAGGCCACGCAGGGCCAACATAACCATATATACATATACAGGCAAGCCGGCAAGGAGCCGGGCGCGCCGGGCGAACCGCCCAGAACATATCACATATATATACACTGTACAGACATAGCCATAACCCACGTACATATCCACAGGCCTCTAAACAGAATAACGAAAACATATGACGGGACAGGGCCCCGTCGTACCCCTGAATAATAATGTACATATACATCAGAAGAAAATATATACCAAAATATATGAGCTCCGGAAGAAGGAGCGATCCCAGAAAAAGCAGAATAGGTGTCCTAAGCGGGTGGATCACCAAGCTGAGCGTCTGTACCTGCGGGCATGAACGCAGCCCCCGAAGAAAGGGGGGTCAGTACGGAATATGTACTGAGTATGTAAAGCAGGAATACAGAATCATAAGTGGGAACAGAAGATGCAGAAATCAAGTACAATATGCAAATGTTAAAATACTTATGTAAAAAAAACATAAATCATGCATAGGCTCTTAGAACGATGGTCGCCCGCCGACAATGGCGCCATACCACATCATACTCCAGAAGGTTTCAGATCTCCGACACCCGACGGATCATATCATATCACAAAGCGTACCCCCCGTAACGCCAAATATACACGGTACCCGGCCGAAGGGGACACGGCGTACCGGAACACATCATACTCCGGAATATATATCATGGCGCGCACGAACATAGCCGGCCCGGGATCCGGCGGACGAGGTGATAACAATGAGCACGAGCGGAGTCGTGAGCATACATATGCATAAAATCATATTCATAAATCATAAAGTAAGTAAGAAGTCCACATGCCAAAGTTTAAACGAAAATAGTATTAACTTTTTTCCCGAAAATCATTACGGAAGCATAAAAAGGCCGCGGGCCCCACGGACGGGTGCCGACCCCCATCCGAGCCCGACTATGGTAGTTAGGGGAAAGATAGGTCTTATGAACATACATATTATGTTTGGGGGCGTTCCGAGCTCGTATGCAAAAGTTACGGACGTTTGAAGTTCGGGACCTCTTTGTAGTCAAAATTCTTTTTAAGTCTTTTGAAACTCATTTATTTGAAAACTTAAGAACATTATATTGAACACAATAATGAATCAACCTTTAGGATCGATCAAGTACGTATCTAAGCTCGGATTTAAGAACAGAACAACCCCGAGATGCGGGTCATAGCCTATTAGCGCTAGGACATGCCAAATGAAAGAAAGCGACGCCTTACATACCTTATCCGCTCGCGAGCTAAATCAAGCCTCAAGTCTCAAATGCTCCAAAATCTACATAACACCCATTATGCTAACATTAGCCACAAACTTTTAGGCATTCAATATTCAAGCGAACATTAAATTCTAACGAAATTTCTAAGCATTTCCCTGTACATTCACCAACCCCGAGATTTACACTCGGCTAAATTCAACAACAACCAAACCAACAACCAAAATACAACATCAATAATCGATTCGCAATACATTCTAACATTAATATCCAATTTCCAACACATTCCAACATTAAATGCATTTTGCTACATACTTAGAAATATTCCAATATATTCAACTATACTCATATAATCAACTTAACATTAAGGCTCATACGTTCCATTACTAATCCGAACCCATTTAAATCATATTCAAGAACACTTTAAGCAATTCACACAATTTTCCAAATAACCCAAACATTGTCCCATCTTACCCGAAATGCAGCCCAAACCCGAGAACAACATAGCTTGCCTTCCTTTCTTCCAAATTCATAAATTATACTACTAAACCATGCATAAACAATGTCATTCACTTAATTACAAAATTTATATTACAAGCCTAATGGCTCCCAAAACAGCCCGCATTCTTCACAACATCAACGTGGATCATTTAAAGGTTCATTAACGATACAAAACTCACAACGACAACAACTAGAACCTTAAGTAACATTTGTCCATTCTTGGCATAACCATGGCCTATATTCGGCCACCTTTCAACTCATACACACACATACGATTTACACTCATTCAACACATTACAACGACAAGGAAACATACTACCTATAATTCAAGCTACTAATCCAACAACATATGGAGCATGCACGGCCACAAGCCAAGCATGCCCCATATCCACGGTTCCACTTCCACTCCTAGGTTTTCATGAATTCCATGCATGTTTGCATACTACAACACGTCCACACCATTCACAACACACAAAAGAGGATTAGTTCTTACCTTTTCTTCTTCACTTCACACGTCCACTAAGGTGATGAACAAGGGAAACGAATAGCTTATTGATCCGAATAACACCTCCACGTTAACAAGCGCCCTTGACTTAGTTGTTTTGATAGAAGAACCAATTTTTTTGATGGAAATTTCTTGATCTTAGTTTTCCACTCCCATGGCCGTATCTCCTTCTTCTTTGTCTCCTTCTTATTTTCTTGATTTTTCTAGAAATAGGATAAGGAGAAAGATGAATTAGTCATCTTTTAAAATCTCATTTAAAATAATTTCATGTGGCCAAGGCCCACAACTATGGTGGCCGGCCACTTAGCCCCCTAAATTTCCATAATTTGCAAATTTCTTTAATTCATTTTTGGCCCCAATTATTTCCTTAATGATTCCATGCCAACAAAGTCATATACCACTTATTTAAAACAAAGTCATGATTAAAGAAAATCCCGACTTCTTGTCTCGGAATAGCCTTGTTCCTTAACTTGT
This sequence comes from Lycium ferocissimum, assembly GCF_029784015.1. NCBI lineage: Eukaryota > Viridiplantae > Streptophyta > Magnoliopsida > Solanales > Solanaceae > Lycium > Lycium ferocissimum. Next base: position 12,883 of record NW_026716337.1, read on the forward strand.
CATATTAACTCAAATTATCCCGTTGTCAAAAATACGGGATATAACATCCTCCCCCCCTTTAGAACATTCGTCCTCGAATGTTAGACTTGTCCCACGGGGCCTTATAGGCAAGTTCGGGGGAGTTGTTTGTAGGTGTTACATACAATTCATTTATTACTCAGCGTGGGTAAGTAAGGAATTTAGATTACCTGTGGGCTTCTGGAATAAGTGAGGATACTTCCTCTTCATCTGCTCCTCTGCTTCCCAGGTCATTTCCTCGCGATTATTATTGCGCCACAGCACCTTAACAGAGACCACATCCTTGTTCCGCAACCTTTTTTCCTGGCGATCCAATATCGCTACCGGCTGCTCTTCATAGGATAGTTCTTCCGTGACCTGGATATCATCCACAGGAAATATTCTGGAGGGGTCACCAATACATTTACGGAGCATGGAAACATGGAATACCGGGTGTACCGCTCCCAAATCAGGCGCGATTCAATTCATAAGCAACTTTGCCTATTCTCCGAACAATTTGATAAGGCCCGATGTATCTTGGACCGAGCTTCCCTTTCTTACCAAATCTCATAACACCTTTCATAGGCGATACCTTCGGGAATACCCAATCACCAACCTCGAACTCCAAGTGCCGACGTCGATTATCCGCATACGATTTCGTCGACTGCGGGCCGCTAATAACCTCTCTCGAATAAGCTTTACTTTGTCCACCGCTTGTTGGATTATATCTGGACCAATTAATTGAGTTTCTCCAACGTCGAACCAGCCGATCGGTGACCTGCACTTCCTGCCATATAGAGCCTCGTACGGTGCCATCTGGATACTGGAGTGGTAGCTATTATTATAGGCAAATTCAATCAATGGCAAGTGTTCATCCCAGCTACCTCTGAAATCGATAATACAGGCCCGCAACATATCTTCTAGCGTCTGGATAGTACGCTCGGCCCTTTGTCCGTCGACCGAGGATGAAATGTCGTACTAAGACTCACACGGGTCCCCAATCCTTCTTGGAATGATCTCCCGAAATTTGTCGTAAACCGAGTGCCTCCGTCGAAATAATGGATGTGGGAACTCCATGAAGCCTTACTATCTCTTTAATATATAATGCGGCGTAATCCTCGGTGAATAAGTGGTTCGATCGGGAGGAAATGGGCTGATTTTGTCAGCCTATCAACGATAACCCAGATAGAATCATACCTCCGTGGAGTGCGGGGCAAACCTGCGATGAAGTCCATATTAATTATTTCCCACTTCCACGTTGGTATCTCCATTTCCTGCAATAAGCCGCCGGGTTTCTGGTGCTCAATCTTGACCTGCTGGCAGTTTGGACACTGAGCGACGAATTCCGCGATATCCTTTTTCATGCCATCCCACCAGTATAAACATCTAAGATCGTGGTACATTTTTGTAGCTCCCGGGTGAACAGAATAACGGGCATAGTGTGCTTCGCCCATAACCTGCCGTCGTAGATCTGCAACCCCAGGTACACATAACCTGCCCCTGTATAATAACACCCCATCCGATGAAACCTCGAACGGAGTCTTCTCTTTTTCATGGGCTGTGTCTCGATAATGCACCAGAATAGGATCTTCATATTGGCGACACTTAATTTCTTCCACAATAGAAGATTCAGCAACTTCTCGAACAGAAATCCCCGTATCTCCAGATTCGGCTACACGAACTCCAAGACTTGCCAGCTGACGAATTTCACGAACTATTTCTTGTTTTTCCGATGGAACATCCGCCAGGCTACCCATAGATTTGCGGCTGAGAGCATCTGCGACAACATTGGCCTTCCCCGGATGGTATAGAATATCGACATCATAATCCTTCAACAGCTCTAACCACCGTCTCTGCCGCAAATTAAGCTCTTTCTGCTTAAAGATATATTGGAGACTCTTATGATCTGTATAAATGTCAACATGGACGCCATATAGATAATGTCTCCACATCTTCAGGGCATGAATCACCGCTGCGAGCTCCAAATCGTGAGTGGGATAATTCTTTTCATGTTTTACGAGTCGTCGGGAAGCATATGCTATGACTCGGCCGTGCTGCATTAATACACAACCCAGGCCAACACCTGAAGCATCACAATAAATGACATACCCGTCTGGCCCCTCGGGAAGTGTCAGGACTGGAGCTGTAGTCAATTTCTCCTTTAATAATTGGAAGCTCCGCTCACAGGCATCAGTCCACTGGAATTTGGCTCCCTTCTGAGTTAGCCTTGTTAAAGGCGCTGAAATGGAAGCAAATTTCTCCACAAATCTTCTATAATAACCAGCCAATCCCAGGAAGCTACGTACCTCTGTCGGCGTTGTAGGCCGAGGCCAATTCTTCACAGCTTCGATCTTCTGGGTATCCACCCGAATACCGTCAGCTCCAATAATATGTCCCAAGAACGCCACTGAGGTCAGCCAGAATTCACACTTAGAAAATTTTGCATATAATTTCTGGTGCCGCAATACTCCAAGTACCGTCCTCAGATGGTCCGCGTGCTCTTTCTCTGACCGAGAATAGACCAGAATGTCATCAATAAACACGATCACAAACATATCCAAGAACGGCCTGAATACCCGATTCATAAGATCCATGAATACCGCTGGAGCATTCGTCGATCCGAAAGACATAACTCGAATTCATAGTGCCCATACCGGGTCCCGAAGGTTGTCTTGGGAATATCCGCTCCCGCACTCGCACTGGTGATAACGGACCGCGGGTCTATCTTTGAAAAACATTTGGCTCCCGCAACCGGTCAAACAAATCGTCAATCCCGGGGAGGGGTATTTATTCTTTATAGTTACCTTGTTCAGCTGCCGATAATCAATGCACATTCGCAGCGAACCGTCTTTCTTTCTCACAAATAATACCGGCGCTCCCCAGGGCGATGTGCTGGGTCGAATAAAGCCCTTCTCCAGTAGATCTCTCAGCTGCTCCTTTAATTCCTTGAGTTCTGCTGGTGCCATTCTGTACGGAGGAATAGATATGGGCTGAGTGTCTGGCAACAGATCTATGGTGAATTCTATCTCCCGTTACGGAGGAAGACACAGTAGCTCGTCCGGGAATACATCCGGGAATTCATTCACCACCGGAACAGCATCGAATATTCGGTGTTTCAGCTTTCAAATCATGTACGCGAACCAAATGATAAATATAACCTTTTCTGATCATTTTTCTTGCCTTGAGGTATGAAATAAACTTACCCCTCGGCGTTGCAGTATTACCTGCCCATTCTATAACCGGTTCGCCTGGGAACTGGAAGCGGACTACTTTCTTTTGGCAATCCACATTAGCATAACACGAAGCCAGCCAGTCCATGCCCATAATAACATCAAATTCAATCATGTCTAGCTCTACCAGATCTGCCTTAGTGCAACGATCACAGACAATTATCGAACAATCTTTATATACCTGTCTAGCGATAATAGAATCCCCTACCGGAGTGGCTACCTCAAACGGTTCTATTGGTTCAGATTTAATCCCAATTTTATCAGCAATAAGAGGAGAAATATATGATAAAGTAGAACCAGGATCAATCAACGCATATACAGCTCGAGAGAAAACCAATAATGTACCTGTAACCACGTTAGGTGATGCCTCCTGGTCCTGACGGCTGGCTAAAGCATATATGCGGTTCGAGGGACCGCTAGAACTAGCTGCTCCACCCCGGCCTCTACCGCGGCCTGACGGTGCCGGTGTACCTCGCCCCGCAGGGCGCATAGCCACGGATGATGAAGACGAACCAGCCTTATGAGTTTTATTCAGTCACAAATTCGATTTGCTTGAAAAAACACAGAAAGAATATTTTAGCGAGCCTTGTCATGTATATTCGACTTAGAAAAAAAATTTACGCATGGAATAAGAGTCAGAGGGTTCGCTCGGCCCTAGGTGAGGGTCGGGTGCCCATCACACGCACGATCAAGATTGGGGTGTGACAAAGTGGTATCGGTAGCGAGGTCGGTCCAAGGGTTGTACGCAAAGTCGTGTCCCGGCGAGTCCGTTTATGGGTGTGAGCCGGCCCACGTTTATAAACGGGGGAGGCTGCGGGGCATCTAGGGATTGTTGACCTTCTTTCTGTCTCATATCGTGCGATAGAGCCAAGTCATAGGAAATAAGATTCCTTATACTAATCGTCAATTTGCGCAGACGCTCAGTAATGACGAAAGAAGACAAGTGCCGAGATGGCAAGTTACACAGGTAAGCTTGAATGATTGTTCATTACACGAATCGGAAGTATCGGATGGGCCGGAATATATTAAATGCCGTATGTTCTGTAAAGTATCAATGATAATTGTTACGTACAGACTATGAATAATAGGAATGGTAAAAGAGATTCTGCCAAAATGAATACGCCCAACGGAAAAAGCAAGGAAAGGAAATACTGCGAACAGCCAAAAGTGAGATGTGTTGTTTCGGAAAGACTACGGATTTGGGTGTGGCGAAGAAGGTGTGATCGCCGCCTCGAGAATATGGGAATCGGGGACAAAGGATAGTAAGGCACGGTGAAAAGTAAACACCGGAGTTAAAAGGG
>NW_026716338.1:0-17897 GCF_029784015.1 Lycium ferocissimum
TTTGAATGAATGGCCCTCTTGACTGTATGTGTCATCTCCTTAGCATGTTTAAACGACAACCATGTGTTTGACATGGTTTATGTCTCATTGTCGATGTGGGTGGCCAAAATGCTCTCATTTGCTTTCTTTGAAGCCTTTGTTATATAGCGATCCTCTTGATGCCTTTCTGAATTTTAAATTGTATTGCTAAAGTCCATTCTGATGGTCCTACCCCACCGAGCATCTTTTGCTCATTGTAGAGGCAGGCTGCGCTTTTCATGCTTTTTCTTCGTGGTGGTCCTTGACGCACTTTGTAGGATCGCTGCTTTTCCCGAAGAGTTTGGTATTCCTTTTCAACAAATTGCTCCTATTTGCGGTCAAAGGAAGTCGTTAATAACTTCATGGTGACTTTCTGCAATACTCGAAGCAAAAAGGCGTTAAGCTAGTCAAAAGAAACAACAATGTATTCATAAAGGAGAAGAAGAGTGTCACGACCCAATCTAGGGCCATGACAAGTGACCGGGCTTACCCAGCCCGATGCCCCAACATATGCTACTTGTACTCAATATGGCGATCAATAGTTTTTTTTTCTTTACTATGTCCGAAAATTCTAAATAAAATACTAAAGTCAATATGTAACTCAAGACGTCTTAAAGCGTACCGTCATATATACACATACATAAATATATACATGACATAGGACAAGGCGGGCCGAAGAGGCTACCACTACTTTTGTACAACAATGTAGTGACCGACGTAACTAAACAACCACCCATAACACCCACGCTGTTCGCAGACTACTAAAAAGTATGACCTGCAAAATATATACACAAAATTATACCAAAATAGGAACAGCCTCCGGAACAAGTGGAGCTGTCCGACTCCTAGTTCTGAATCCCCCTAAGTAGCTGGATCGCCGAGTCGCGTCCCTGGACCTGCGGGCATGAAACGCAGCCCCCGAAGAAAGGGGGTCAGTACGGAATATGTACTGAATATGTAAAGCGGGAATAAATGATAACCATCGCACAATTTAGGAAAGAAGGAATCATAACCAACCCAATACCTGCCAGCCTCTCCTCCGGGAAGAAATGTGAATATGTACACAAAATCTCAAGCAGGCTTCAAGTAAATAATTACAATCTAACTAACATTTTCAAAATAAATAATGTAATCTAACACACCTCCTTTAAGTGAATAATGCAATGCAACACACGTGCCGCTTCCGGCAAATTAATGATGGCCCGCTCTATATCAATAATGGCCCCTTCGGGCAGCCGCTTCCGGCTCTATATCAATAATGGCCCCTTCGGGCAGCCGCTTCCGGCTCTATATCAATAATGGCCCCTTCGGGCAGCCGCTTCCGGCTCTATATCAATAATGGCCCCTTCGGGCATGAATGCAAATATGCAAATGTATGGAAATCTCTTTTAAAGAAAATCCATAACATAAACTAAGGCCATGTGTCACCTAGCACACTCGGACATACAACCGAGGCCATAGCACACTCAGGCATAAGCTGAGGCCATAGCACACTCAGGTATAAGCTGAGGCCATATACTATATAGCACACTTTGTCACGTCATGAAATCACCTAATAGCTTAGGCTCGAAAATCTCGCATCCCCTTCGGAGTGGTTTGGAAGTCTAAATAATAAAATCTCGCACTCCCTTCGGAGTGGTTTTGAAAATCGACTTTATGTTTCCTTTAGTACAAAACTAGTTTTCTTGAAATCATTAGTAAATCACAAACACGTTTCAAGTAAATCCGAGTTAGTCTACGAAAGTTACGAGTCAGTTGAAGTACGGAACCTAAAAACATTTCATAAGCCATATTTCGAAATTCAAGTATCATTCATATTAGGAAACTTCCGAATAATGATATGGACTAAATCAAATAGGGACTTTAAGATCATATTTACGTATCAAAATATTCATCAAAGACTTTAGCCCTATCGATTTTCTTTCGAACAACATTCGGAAATATACCAACTAAAATCTTTGAACATCATGTATATACATATCAAACCACATGGAGTATTTATGGAAATCAAAGACATCGGCCATCCTAGTGGCGCTAAGAATAAAATTTTCCTTAGAATCATACATATACGTTATTTGTTCATTTCATAAAGGTCATGCCAAAAGAAGGAAAGGTAGGCTCTACATACCGTCGAGAGCCGACTATTCGTGAATCCTTTTCGCCTCGTCGCCCTTTTAGCCTATTTATATAAAAGTAACGTTATCGTTAGTAACTATATTTCCAGTCCACAATTCTATAACCATTTCTTATTGAACCTATAGTTTAGTTTATATTTCCTCGTTTAAGGCTTTCTATTATCTAAAAATCTAGCGAAAATCCAAAGCACTTCCCTATACATTCGCCTATCCAAATTTTCAATCGCCCTCCTGTTGACATAGAAATACCAACAACAACATATGGATATAATCATATCTTCAATTCCTTCAACTCAACGAAAACAACAACATATTCATATCAACAAAATTTCAACTTTAACTTTCTAATCCTTTCGCCATATAATCCATGATAATAACAACCATACTACTAATTAAACTAAATTTACCATAGCTAGTTTAAATTGGCCCCATACGGCTCAAACTCCACTTCCATATTAACATACACAACTCTTGCAATTTCTTCCACATCCACCAATTCATACAAAGACTAATCATCTTCTAAAACATGTAGGAAAATATTAAACCTTACCTTAATAGTAACGCCGTGAATAGTGACGCCGTGAACAGTGCGCCGCAGTGAATAGTAGCGCGTGGTTCGCCGTCGTGAACGGGTTCGCCATCGTGAACATGGCGCCGCCGTGAAAGGGCGCCGCCGTGAAACGCCGTGAACAAGTGCCCGAACTCCTCTCTCCCTCTAGGCTTGAGAGCCCCTCTCTTTAAAACCTAATTTGTAAGATTAATTGTAGTGTAAGTGATGACTTAGTCATCCACTTATGCTCATGTATAATCTTTACAAAGTGGACATGTGTCAATTTTCATGACATGTGTCCATCTTTATTCAAGGCCAACCAAATCTCGCCACGTGTCGTGGGACCCACTTTCGATAATTAACTTACTTAATTACTAATCCCTACTTAATAATCTAATCACAATTTATTAATTCCTAATCTCCAATATTAATATTTCTATACTAAATAAAATTTATAAGCAATTTTTGTGATAATCAAAATTGAAAATTAAAAGCTCTTATTTCACATCCGAAAATAATTCCGCCTTTAACTCGAGTCGATTTGCTTGAGGATAATTCGTCGTATAAATGTACGGGGTATCCCCTACAGGTATATAGAAATTGTTCGGTGGTTATACATAATCGCTGCACCAAGGCGGACTTAATCGAGCTAAATATGACTGAGTTCGATGTTATTATGGGGATGGACCTGGTTGGCTTCTTGTTATGCTAACGTAGATTGCGAGAGGCAAAATAGTTCGGTTCCGGTTCCCGTGGGAGCTAGTTATAGAGTGGAGGGGGATTACAAAGATCGCCGAGGGGTAAGTTTATTTCATACCTCAAGGCAAGAAAAATGGTTAGGAAGGGCTATATTTATCATCCGGTCCGTACGCATGACTCGAAAGCGGAAGTACCGACTCTTCGGTCGATCCCGGTAGTCAATGAATTTCCGTATGTGTTCCCTGCATGAACTTCCGTGCCTCCCACCCGAGCGTGAGGTAGAGTTCACTATAGACGTTTTGCCGTACACCCACCCTATATCTATTCCTCCTTATAGAACGGCACCGCAGAATTGAAGGAATCAAGGAGCAATCGAGAGACTTATTAGAGAAGGGCTTCATCAGGCCCAAGACGTCACCTTGGGGGGCACCGGTATTATTTTACGGAAGAAAGATGGGTCGCTGCGTATGTGTATTGACTATAGGCAGCTGAATAAAGTAACAATAAAGAACAGGTATCCCCTTCCCAGGATTGACGATTTATTTGACCCGGATTGGTGCCAAGTGTTTTTCGAAAATAGACTTGCGGTCGGGATATCATCAAAAAGTGCGGGTGAGGGAGGCGACATTCCAAAGATCGCATTCAGGACCCGATATGGGCACTACGAGTTTAAGGTGATGTCCTTTGGTTTGACCAATGCTCCAGCAGTGTTCATGGATCTAATGAACCGAGTATTCAAGCCATTTCTTGATCTGTTTGTGATTGTGTTTATTGATGACATTCTTATTTATTCGCGGTCAGAAGGGGAACATGCAGACCACTTGAGGACGGTACTTAGGGTCCTCCAGCATCAGAAATTATATGCTAAGTTCTCAAAATGCGAATTCTCGGTTGACCTCGCAACTTTTACCGGGGCATATTGTTGGGGCTGACGGTATTCGGGTGGATTCGCAGAAAATAGAGGCTGTTAAGACTTGGCCTAGACCTACAACACCTACTGAGGTACGTAGTTTTCTCGGACTAGCAGGTTACTACAGGAGGTTTGTGGAAAAGTTTGCCTCGATCTCGGCGCCTTTAACAAGGTTAACACGAAGGCGGCTAAATTTCGGTGGGGATCGAAGCTTGTCAGGAACGGAGCTTCCAACTCGTTGAAAGATAAGTTGACTACGGCTCCGGCCCTAACTCTTCCCAGGGGCCGGATGGCTATGTCATTTATTGTGATGCTTCGGTGTTGGGATAGGTCGCGTGTTGATGCGGCATGGCGAGTTATAGCCTATGCCTCCCGACAACTCGTAAAGCATGAAAGAAATTACCCCACCCATGACACGGAGTTAGCGGCGGTGATTCATGCTTTGAAAATATGGAGACATTATCTCTATGGCGTACATGTTGACATTTACACGGATCATAAGAGTCTCAAAGACATCTTCAAGCAAAAAGAGCTGAATTTGCGGCAAAGAAGGTGGCTAGAGTTGCTAAAAGATTATGATGTTGACATCCTTTATCACCCAGGAAAGGCCAATGTGGTAGCAGACGCACTCAGCCGTAAATCTATGGGCAGTTTGGCAGATGTACCGCCAGGGAGGAAAGAGATAGTCCACGAGGTTCGACAATTAGCCAATCTGGGAGTTCGTTTGTTGGATTACGAAAGTGAAAGAATATTTGTGCGAGGTGTTGCTGAGTCGTCTATTGTAGAAGAGGTAAAGAGGCACCAGTATGAGGACCCTATTCTTGTACATTATAGAGATACAACACATCAGAAAGGTGAGACCCCATTCGAAGTTACATCCGAAGGAGCACTTCGATTCGAGGGCGAGTTATGTGTGTACCCGAGGTTGCGGGGTTACGGCAACGGAGGTTATGGGGGGCACATTGTGCTCGTTACTCGTTCATCCGGGATCAACTAAGATGTATCATGACCTTAGATGCTGTATTGGTGGGATGGCATGAAGAGAGATATAGCGAGAGTTTGTTGCTCGGTGTCCAAATTGTCGGCGAGTTAAGACCGAGCATCAAAAGCCAGGGGGACTATTGCAGGAGATGGAGATTCCTACCTGGAAATGGGAGGTAATCAATATGGACTTCGTCACAGGTCTACCTCGCACTCCAAGGAAGTATGACTCTGTCTGGGTCATCGTTGATAGATTGACGAAATCAGCTCATTTTCTGCCAGTTAGGACTACATATTCAGCGGAAGATTATGCCAGACTATATATCAAGGAAATAGTAAGACTGCATGGGGTTCCTACGGCTATTATCTCTGACAGGGGAGCCCAGTTTACAGCTAATTTCTGGAAATCTTTCCAAGAGGGATTGGGGACCCAGGTGAGCCTCAGCACAGCATTTCATCCTCAGACTGACGGACAGGCTGAGCGTACTATCCAGACACTACAAGATATGTTACGGGCCTGTGTCATTGATTTCAGAGGTAGTTGGGATGATCACTTGGCGCTTATCGAGTTTGCGTATAATAACAGCTACCATACTAGTATCCAGATGGCACCATATGAGGCTCTATATGGCAGGAAGTGCAGATCACCTATAGGCTGGTTTGACGTGGGTGAGACTAAGTTGATAGGCCAGATATGATTCGAGGCTGTCGATAAGGTGAAACTTATTCAGGAGAGATTACTGGCAGCCCAGAGTCGACAGAAGTCATATGCAGATAATCGACGTCGACACCTAGAATTCCAGGTTGGCGATTGGGTGTTCTTGAAGGTGTCACCCATGAAGGGTGTTATGAGGTTTGGTAAGAAAGGAAAGTTGAGTCCGAGATACATTGGACCTTATCAGGTTGTCTGAAAGGTAGGCAAAATTGCCTATGAATTAGATCTACCAGCTAATTTAGGGCCAGTGCATCCGGTGTTCCATGTGTCCATGCTTCGGAAGTGTATAGGCGATCCGTCTAGGGTATTTCCTGCAGATGATGTTCGGGTAACAGAAAAGTTGTCCTATGAAGAGCATCCGATAGCTATACTTGACCGTCAGATCAGGAGATTGCGAACCAAAGATGTGGTTTCGGTTAAAGTATTGTGGCGGAATAATAACAGGGAAGAGATGACCTGGGAAGCTGAAGAGGAGATGAAGAAGAAATATCCCCAATTGTTTATTACGCTTGCAGGTAATCTAAACTCCTTGCTTAAATATGTAAATGATCTGATCAATCTATGTGCTATTAATAAAAGAACCCTTTTCCCCGATTCTTATAAGACCCGGTGGGGTTCGGACAACATTCGAGGACGAATGTCCTAAAGGGGGGAGGAATGTTATGTCCCATATCTTTACATAGGGACATTATAAAGCTAAGTGCGACAAGTTAAAGACAAAGCGGTTTTAGGGTTCCCGGTAAGGGTTTTCACCTCCCGATTTCGTTTCTATGCACAAGTTGCCTATGGATTTCGTTTGGTATAAGAGAATTATTGGAGAATAAGGGTTAATTAACCAAGATTGGATGACTAAGTGAGATTAAGAACTTAATTACATCATTAGTGAGCCTAAGTGGCCGTGTGGGCCCCACTTGTGGTTTGGCCAACTCTTATTGGCTAAGAACTTGGGTGGGACACATGTCAACTTTGTGGACTGCATATATAAGGAGGATTGTTGAGTCATAATTCAATTAGACTTTCATTTCAACATTACAAAGTTAGAGAAATTAAGAGATAGAGAGGAGAGTCTCGGCCATGGCGGCCGAGAATGACCCTCCTCAAATTGATCCAAAAAAATTAATTTTCCAAGAAAATTAACTCCTCATCAAGTGTATAAGGACGTGTAGTAGTTGTTGGGAAGAGACAAGGAGGTGTAGCATTCAATAGAGTTGAAGATTCGGCCAAGTTTGAAGGACAAATTGCAAGGTAAGCATGATCATTGTTCTTGTGTTGTATGAAGATTTGAATGTATAATTCATGCATGTTGTTGTTGGATTGTTGTTGTGGTTGAATTTGAGGTTGAGCCGTGAGCTTGGTGAAGCAAGGGGTGGTTCCATTTTGCATGTATTGTTGGTAAATAAATGTATGTCAACATGTGTAATTGAACAAGATTGTAGAAATTGGTTTATGATGTGCATGTTAGAGTTGGGCTATTTTCTTAAAGTTTGAATGAGCCATGTGTTGTAGATTTGAATGGAATTATGTTTGGTTTTCTTGTACATGTATTGGAAATGGATTGAAGGTGTTGTAGTGTGGATAAATGAGTGAAAATCATGGAGTTGTAGGGATGGCATGGAAACCGTGTAAGGGGGCTGTTTTAGGGAGTTTATGGACTGTTTTGTGCCAAGTTTTGATTGTTGTTGTTATGCACATTGTGGTATATTGCATGTATGTTGAATGTGTGAATTAAGGTGTTAATGAAACAAATCATGTTGAGGTGTATAGGCAGTCCAAAACCGTGGACTGTTTTGGGTACTAGAAGTGAAGTAATGTTGTTGAATGTTGTTATGAACATGTAGTAAAAGTGAAATGGTATTGTTGTATGGGCTGTTTGGCCGTGAGTTGGGGACTGAATAGAATGATATACAAGCTGTCCAAAGTCCCCTAAGTCATGTTAAACAAGTTTGGAATGATATAAGAAAGAATGATTAGTAATGTTAGCTTGTAGTGCTAGTTGGTTTGTATGCGAACGAAACGTCGTCTAAATGTTTGAAAGGGATTGTGAGCGTCAGAGTGCGTGTTAAAATCCTTTGTAAACTAATTGTAGCTCTTGATATCTTGATATAGGATAAGTGTTGTTGGGCAGCAAGTACAAGTTATTATACGACTAAACGCTAAAGGTACGTAAAGCCTACTCCTTCCTTCTTTTTGGCATGTTCTAGACGTAAGTAAGATATAATCCGAGCCTCGGGGTAACTCCACTCTCTAACTCCTAGTATGACATGTGATTGTTATTCATCTTTAATGTTGAAAATGTTGGAATGGTCGAGTTATGATCTCGCTATCTATTACATGATTGACTTGTATGTAACGTATAGGAGTTCTTTTTCTTAAAAGGAATTGCATAGGTATGTTGGGTTTTTATCAAATGTAACATGCTAGGGTGATACATGTACATGAATCTTGAAACGTTCCTTAATATAGTTTACGATAGTAATTGGAAAGAATTTAATGTGATTAGTGTCGATGTCGAGAACTGATTTAGTTTACTATTCATTGAGTCTCAAAGATGTTTTACTTTTATGTGTTTGCTTATTATTACGCTCGTGCTTACCGCTATATCCTTCACCGAGTCCGGGCCGGGGTACGTTCTCGTGCGCACAACTATTATACTATTCACCGAGTCCCTCACTAGAGGGCGGGACACGTTTATATATATATATATATATATATATATATATATGATGATATGATGATTTGGATGATTTGGAGATGGAGGCCGGGGAGGGCATATATTCCTTATTACCGAGTCCCTTACTAAAGGGCCGGGACACGAATATGTTTATGTTTATGATGTTATGATTATAAATACCGAGTCCCCTTACTAAAGGTATAGGGACACGTTATATATGTTATATACGGAATGATTATGCGATTTTGATTATAAAACACTATATTGATATTGATATGAGAACGATACGGATGAAATATGTTCAAAGGCAAGTTTTGTTTTGAAACTGCGATTGTTGCATTGAATCTGTTCACCTTGTCATAGATACGATTCTCTTTACTTTGTTTCATGCTTTATATACTCAGTACATATTCCGTACTGACCCTCTTTCTTCGGGGGGGGGCTGCGTTTCATGCCCGCGGTGCGGACGCTCGTTTCGGAGATCCGCCGGCCTAGGATATCTACTCGGCTATTTCGAGTGCTCCTTTGTTCGGAGCATAGTTTCGTGGTATAGCCTTTTGATATGTATATATGTTGTTGTTCGGGGTACGGCGGGGCCTGTCCCGTCATATGATGTCGTTGTCACTCTTAGAGGTACGTGGTCACATGTGTGGGTCTATGTGTAGTTGATGTTTTGTTGTGTGGACATGACTTGTGTTTGGGCGTACCCATTTGTAGTGGCGACCTTGCCCGGCTCGCGTAGATATATGTTTATTATGGCGGTTTGTGTGTGAAGGTAGCCTTCTCGGCTTATGTTTTGTTGGGACGTTCCCTATATATATATATGACGACCTTGCGGCTTTTGTGCGATATTAACTGTTAAAGGTTGTAACTCTTCAGAAGATAGGTAGCTTTGATATGCATGCGTCTTGTCTTTCTACTCATATCAGTTCGTGCATGCTAGTAGTGTATGACTATAGATAACAAGTGTATACGAGTGTCCAGCTCGGGCACTAGTCATGGCCTACGGGGTTGGGGAGTTCAAAGTGTAGCCGTTTGGCTTTCGCCATTCGAGAGGCTTTATTTGATTTTGCTTGTCGTTGTTGCGGATTTGATATCCACTTTCGTCCATCATTTTTGGGCATGTCCTCGATGTTTTTCGTAGGAGATCAGTTAGGTATGTTAAGGCTAGTCCCTTTCTTTCAAAAGGCATGATTCCTACATTACGGTTCCATACATGTCTTCTATAACATCCTTGTTCCTGAAAAACTAGAAATTCATGATTCTCGAGATTTTTATGATATTAAAAACAAGATGTTTTCTATGATGACCATGACGACAATGATGACTCTTTTCCTACGAACTTATATATATTTTTCCATGATGTCTTATCCCCACAAGCTAGAGATTCATGATTCTTGAAGTTTCTTATGACGTTAAAGATGATTATGTTTTCACGATGAGGATGATGATGATGATCCTATTCCTAGAAGTTTCAAAGTTATGACTTTAAAGCTATTAAATTCCAAAGCTTATGATTTGAATGCTATTATGAGATTATTGAGCTTATTTCATGATTTTCTTGATTTTATTCATTGTTGTTGATCTCACCTTATAATCATTGTTCCTTCAAGGTGAGATATAGGGATGATGATTTCTCCATAATATAATCGGAGGTTACCGACCTTACGTCACTCCGATAGAGTCGTAGCTTTTATTTGGGCTCTCATGCATGCTACTTATATATATATATATATGATTTATGTATATAGGGGATATGGGAAAAAGGGCGAGGCGTTATATACGCATAGCCACCCGATCAGCTGGTATATTATGACATCGTCCCGAACGCGGGATATATGTTTATGGATCGGGCTGTTCGTTCCTCGGCACTATTATATGATATATGGATCGGCCCGTTCGTTCCGCGGAAATATAATATATATATGGATCGGGCCATTCGTTCCGCAGCAATATAATCTATTTACGGATCGGGTTGCACGTTCCGCAGCACTATTATGTTATATATGTATATGAGAAAAGTTTTTTCTTAAAAAAAAACTAAGCATGCATGATATCCGCCTTATGAGTCAATCAGATGTACCGGTTATCTCTTTATCTCATGTTATGTTCCATACTTCATATTATGCTGTTATTCATGCCTTACATACTCGATCGGCGGTTCGTGCGCGTCCCTTCTTATGGACGGCTAACGTTCATGTGCCGCGGGGTTTAGACAGACAAGATGAGGACCCTGCACAGTATGCTACCTTCAGGTGCTAGTTTTGCTTGGCGGGCTCCACTTCTTCCTTGAGCACTGCTGAGTTTGGGTTGTATATAAATTTTGTATCAAGGGTATGTTGGGCGTCCTGTCCTGACTTCTGTACTTCAGTCATGTTCATAGAGGCTTTACAGACAGATTCCTGTATACAGCTCAGTTATGTTTTGTTAAGTGGAGACGTTGACATCATAAACTTATGATACTTATACATATGCATGATACCATATTCATAGTTTGCCTTCTTGGCCCTATTTTGGCATTTGAGACATGGAGAATGCGAGTAATAAGTTAGTTAGCTCGGTTTCTGTAAGATACAGGGTGCTAGTCACGCCTCACCAAGGTTGGGATGTGACAAAATGGTATCATAGCAGGTCTGTCCTAGGGTTGTCTGCAAGCCGTGTCCAGCAGAGTCTTGTTTATGGGTGTGAAGTGAGCCATACTTATAAACAGGAGGCTGCGGGGCATTTAGGAATGATTGACCTTCCTTTTCCTTTCTCATCTTAAATCGTGCGGTAGAACTATGTTATCAGGATTCCCTTTTCTTAACCGTGTGTTATGATTTCAGTGACACCTATGAAGAGGAAAGCAACAGCTACCCAGAAAGGCAAGATAGTGGTTTGAGGGAGGATTGAGCAAGAACTGGGGTGAGTCCTATAATGAGGCTCCATCTCAGACCTCTCATACTTCACCCATTTCATAGAAACACGAAGGGGTCTCAACTCCGGCTCTAGCACCCCCAATTCCTCCACCAGGTGCCACGGACCAGGAGATAAGACAAGCTATCCTTTTGCTGACCCGATTAGTAGCAGCTCAACATCAACAATAGGGTGCGGGCCATAGCAATAAGGGTCAAAGGAAGAGGGTCAGGTCCTCAAGGATTGACTGTGAGTTCAGAAGTGGCCCGAGATAGCTGTTCTCTAGGCACTCAGCTCATTCAATAGCTAGTGCACCTCCACAGCTTCCTAGACCCGGGTTTGATAGATCCATTTATTCTGGGCCAGTTCAGAGCTCCAGAGTTTCCAGTTCTCAGATTGGGATTGGTTCCAGTCAGACGAGACCACCTATACTACGATGTACCCAGTGTGGTAAACTACATTCTGGACTGCGCCGATTGGGGTTAGATGTTTGCTATGCCTGTGCTCGGCCAGGCAATATTAGGCGAGACTGTCTATGGATGCGTGGTAAAAGTAGGGTCCTGCCTACATGATCAACAACCGGTTCTTCGTCATCGTATGCCCTCCAGGGCAAAGCTCTCAGACATCAGCAGACCGGGGTAGATGTCAAAGAGGAGCGTCCAGGTCGAGGCGTCAGGATGATTAGATGGGAGTTATAACTTCTTGTCAAGATAAGAAGTGGAAGGGATAAGTATATGTTTAATTACGATCTTGAGTATAAATATGCTAATGATTTAAGAGTACAAAGGGGTAACCGAGGTAAGAGAACGATGTACGTTACTAAAAGAGCCAGATGTCGACAAGGGCCTTTTATAACATAAAATATATTGGCAAGGACGTGTATGGAGGTATGAATATAAGGACACATGAATATAAGTGTCACAGCCCAACCGGAGGGCTATGACGGACACCCAGAAGCTGACCTCCTAGATGCCACAAAACATACATAACATACCTGCTCCTGCTCATTCTGGGCCACCTGAGGGCGCTCACAACATGATTTGCTGACTGATAGATATCATAAACTGGAGAGTCACAGTCCTCAATATATATATATATATATATATATATATATATATATATATATATGCATGCATCACTAAACTGAACCGGGGTACTAGCCGACAAGGCTACCCGATAAAACTATGTAACCAAACGGTTACTGAGCGGGCCATACTGTCTGACTGAGTACAAGCGTCTATGAGCCTCTACTGACATACTGGACATGCTGTGGATGGGACAGGGCCTCCGCCCTACCCATAACATCAGGACACATACCCGGTCTAGGCGGCAACTCTGACAAGCGAGGAGTACTCCACTATTAAGCTGAAGAAGCAGCCTAAGGATGCGATCTGTCTTCCTGGCTATCTGAACCTGCGGGCATGAACGCAGCCCCCCGTACAATAGGGGAGTCAGTACGGATAATGTACTGAGTATGTAAGGCATAAGAGTAACATACACATAGGAGTCATGAAGACAATCTGAAAGTCATAAACTAAACTGACTGACTGAATACATCTGTATGTCTGACTGTCTGAACATATCTGTATGAATGCATCTATATGTCTGACTATCTGAACATATCTGTATGAATGCATCTATATGTCTGACTATCTGAACATATCTGTATATCTCTGCTTACTGAAAATGCCTCTGAGGGCGTATGATATGCAATGCATAGGTCATAGTGCCGAGGAACGTACGGCCCGATCCATATCCCATCATCACACAGGCCCCTACAGGCATAATAGCATAATGGCCCCTTCGGGCAGCCCCTTCAGGCATCATAATCATCATCACTGTGCACCAACTGATCAGGTGGTAATACGTATTTAACACCTCGCCGTTTTCCCATACCCCATATATATATATATATATATATATATATATATATATATATAATGTACGCGTATATAACGCCTTCTGGTCACAGGTCAATATGCATATATGTAAATGCATGCAATGCATAAATGTGGACTAACATTATCATAATACAAACTCAGGACCCATAAACAGAAGGAACAATCGTAACAAAGGGGTACAGGATCATCAAGAATGGGTATACTCCTAATACTTCTAAGAGTAGAGTAATATGGAGACTCGAGTATTCATTGTCCGCTGATATCATAGGATCATGCCAAAAAGAAAGAAAGGGAAAGCCTTAACATACCTGGAAGCTTACTTCTCGACTTTCCAACTTACTTCTTGTCTTGCAATCTACGTAAGATCATTCGTAGTCTCGTAATCTACATAAAAAAATCAGTCATACTATTATTAGGCTTATCATCATGTGCTTCCTCAAGCCTTCAAAGTAAATCCCTAAAGTTTGAAGGTCGGGCGACATCTCTCCCGTTTATATCTCTAGCCCGAAATCACAATACCAACAACCAACAACAACAACAACAATACTAACATCATCAATCATCATTAACATCAAAATATGCCATAAAACATCCACACGATGTTTATCAATTTCTCCCACAACTTTATTAGACGACCCTTTAATCACACTATCTTCGTGAATAAACCAAAAGTAACATTAATAAGGAGAGATTCATACATTATTCTTGTTAAAACAGCAATATCTTCAATATCTACCTTGAATCCAAGCCCAAAATACACCGCAAAACAATTCTATAACCGTAACTATGCGTTACCCGAGCCTTGATTAGCCAAAAATCACTTCAAACCCTCACTTTTTATGACATATTTTCCCCTATATGTGTGCTGGGCTTTAGGATCTGTTTTTGGTGCAGAAAAATGGCGTCTTTACCCTTTTATAGGTGGATAAAGTCGGTGGCACTGTAGCAGTTACTGTAGCAGCGAGGTTGCTGTAGCGCGCGTTTTCTGCTCTATAAGCCTACCTTGTAACGTCCATAATTCTCTACTCCGATGTCATATCGATGAGCGGTTTGTTGCGTTGAAAACTAGACTCGACGAACTTCATTTTAGGCTTTTGAAACACCTTAAAACTCCCAATATACTAGGAGATATACCCCTCCAAATTTGACCCAAAATTCTGTCAACTTTTTTTTAAATTTTCGACAAACTTATTTTCTTCGATTTGCTTGATCCCGGAACCTATAGATGCTTGTTTAACACTTGGTAAGATTATTTATTAACCTTATAAGGGTTTCATAACCTTTTTGAGCTTACGTTAGTTTACTCACAACTCACATAACGCGAAATTTTTGTCAATGTGTAACAATAAGCAAAGGTAGAGCTAAGGTAAAAGGAAGAGGAACCAGGAACCACTTCAAAAAGGATAAGGTTAGAAGATTTCAAGGAAAGCCTTACTCGAAGTTCTATGACAAGGATGCTATGAAAGGCCATGTAATGGAGAAACGAAGTGGAATTTGGGATGGAAACATGAAAGCAAAAGCTTATGGATGATGCAAAAATCTTAGTTACAGAAGATCCAGGATGGAAAAGAATTAAAGTCATATTGCAAGAAAGATGGAATTAGATAGACCTAAATAAGGGATTAAGGGTTGGTAGTGTTAACGGAAAAGGAAAACGACGAGTAGCTTCATGCAAAACGGCTTGTATGTATTAAAAAGAATCTCAAGGATCTTAGTAAAAAGGTAATTATGAATGAAGATTTCGGTTGAAGGAGCGATGTATGGGGAGAAACTCCATAAAGAGTCTGATGGGCTTTGATGTCACCATTAATTCATTGTCCTAGATGATTAATGATCACGAAAGGAAGAAGTGGCCGGAATTGTATTCAATACGTGTAAACTTTGACTCGGTACAAAAGTTCTGCTAATGAAAGAGGAATGACTAAAACTAGGCAATGAAAGGCATCCCAGTAGTGTATGGCGAGTATTTTAATATTACTGGTATATGAAAATATTCCTAAAAAGGCGGGGAAAAGCTAAATTTCGTTTCGAGATGAATTACGATACTCCTAAGCTCGGAAAGGGGCAAACATATCAACTTGAAGAAGCCAAAGTTGAGATCTACCTGTTTACTAACGGAAAGAGGGAATGGACTAAACACAGGTGTATATGAAATGAAACAAAGGTGGAACAAGAATGCATGACAAGATGGTGAAGGACTAGCAAAGACCAAAAGAATAAATCCTGTCAATAAAATACATTATGTTCCCCGGCTATGGCTTAAATCGCTCACCTTCTGAGTTACATTCAAATATACAGCTAAGTACTTCACAAGATAATGAAAGAAATAAAGAGGAGATTTTAGTATAAGAGGAAATGAAGGTTTTAGCAAAAGGGAATAGCTATAGAAAGTTGTGATTATGCGAGATTTTGTTAATTACGTTAAGATTTGAGAAGAGGAAATTGGAGGAAAGTTCCAAATATGGATTTAAAGACATCTTGAGTGGTAATCCAGCTTACGTTACGTTTGTTGTCATTGACGGATGGTGAAAAGACTTCTGGTTGATTGAGTCCAATTTGAATATTAACCTCTCAGCTACTCGATATACATTGGGTAAACAATTTGAGGACAAACCATCACCGAGAATAATAAGACGTTAGTACGGAAAAAATTTATACCAATCACAGACGTTACCACAGATGGAACTATGATGAGATTGTAAGAAATTAAGGGATAAGGGGCGTGATTGCTATATATATAAAGTCGACCAGTCCTAAGAGAGATAATCTAAGATAGCACTAGGGAAGCGAGTAAGGAGAAGTATCGCGGCGAACAGAGAAGTTGTCCATTAGTAAAGAAATAAAGAGACACGAAACGGGATGGGGCCCGAGCCCGGCGGAAGGAGAAGTCATGGAAGTAGTTGAAGAAAAGATCGCAAGAAAAGGGTTAAGGACATAGACGAAGATGGGGATTTAAGGAATTAAGTGGTCCGCTTGGTTGATAAGCCGAAAACGACAGAGATAGGTGAATCAAAATTATGGGAAAGACTTATTAAGTGAAAGTCGGGACAAGGTCAAAGTTAAGAGGAGAACCCCGAAGGAAATGATCAGAGGATATCACATTTGATTAGGATAAGTTGGTGACAATGGAACCTTGTGGAACAAGTAAGAATAATGGCTCCTATTGGAAAGAGATGAATGAAGGCTACAAACAGAGGAAAGAATGAAGCAATAGGGAACCTTGGTTAATCTCCGAAAAACTTCCAAAATTCACCCCCAAATTTATTAGCCGACCTAAGGATTAGAAAACGTTATGAGTGATTAAAAGAAAGAAACCATTAAATGAAAGATTCAAGGTATCCTTGATACAAATATGCTTGACCCGAATCATGATAAGTCAAATCAAAGGAAGAAATGATTAAACGAGGGATTTTAGTATTGCTCTAGCTGGGCGATAAAATACCGCAGGAATTGATTTGACTGTTGTAAGAAAGCAAAGAAGGCTATATTATGACCAGTTTTGAAATTAGGCTATAATATGACCAGTTTTGAAATTATCTCAAGGGGAAAGCGCGTCAACCCCAGCAACACATAGGCCGGAGATATTTGTAAAGTGTAGGAATGATACGCAGAGATCAGAGAAAACAAAAATTCCTGAATAAAATGAAAATGGGATCAGAAATTGGATAAAAGTATGTACCGGGAAAAAAGAACATATAGGAGTGTCGACGATGGAGGTGACGAACTAACGAGAATGACCAAGCACGAAGAGTTAGTAAGAAAAAGGAGCGACCTTGAACACGACAACAAAAATAAAGAGGATAAGTGGCGCAATTCAAATAAGTTTAGTCTTAATGAGCAAGTCCAGTTGTATGTAAGTAAAGCAAATACTAGCAAATGCAGGTGAGAACATTGACATTTATCTCAGAGCGAACTCTACTTCAACATTCAAGGAAGAATGTTTTTAAAGGGGGGAGAATGTTACACCCCGTGGTTCTGCACGTTTAGATTTATAAGTGTTGGCTGTTTCAATTATGCACATTGGAGTTATCTCCAAGGATATACAAGATTATATGTGCTTAACTTATGATTATGAGGGGCAATTTTGGCCCAACTTGGAGAAAGGATATCTTTTAGTATATGAGGAGTCTTGGAGCAATGTAAAAGCCTAAAATGAAGTTCAAGATGTCTAGTTTCCAATAGAATAAATCGTGCATTGATCGGACATCGAGATCAAGCGTTATGATCATTTTAAGACAGGCTGCCAGAGCAGGGATTAACTCTGCGCAAATGCGCCTAAGGGCGGCAAGAACGCACAGAGGAGCCAAGGGACAACTCAGCACGAACTCGCCTGGGCCGCGCAGGCAGCGGCCTGATGGTGTTGAATCGGTTTGGACGGGAAACTAGAACATTATAAGGTGGCTTCCCCCTCATTTCGATCCA
>NW_026716339.1:0-25289 GCF_029784015.1 Lycium ferocissimum
GTATATAAAAAGAAAAATCTAACCCGACCCGATTATACAGCCAATTATACGGGCCGTATAATTTATACGGTCCGTATAATCTCACCAGGGATCATCCTTCTCTGGAAGTAATCTACGGACCATTATATGAGCCGTATAATTTATAAGGTCCGTACAAATGGCCGTACAACTGGAAATTCCCGAAATTCATTCTCGTCGACTCGTTTGACTTCCAATCCTTGTGGAACCTTCTTGGAACTTATATAACTCTTTATTAACCATATAATAGGCCCTATAGCAGCCTCTCAAGACATTTATAAACACGCATCGAATCAACTATTGTGAAAAACTTTCCAAACACATCTTGCATCTCACTTCCTTCGACACACTTACTCTCGCATATCCATATGACTTCGAAATCTTATGGTACGCACTTTAAGCTATCTAATACTCTCCTTAATCTCGTAAGGATTTCACATTCATCTTAAGCTCACATTAGTCTACTCATAAGGCAACAAATCCAGAATTTTCGAGATGTAACATTGGTCATCTTCCCGCCACAGCACTAAGAAAAAAGGACAGATAAGAGAGCGAGTTCGTAAGGACAGCAACTCGCAGAGCTATATTTTTGGTTAGCTATTAGGTGTCCCCTACTTTTGCATATAAAAAGTTACCCGTCCCCCATAAATATTGTAAGGAACCGTGCCGACCTGACGTCCCTATAGAGGGAAACGCGGGAAGTCCTAGCCGGGCCTGGTCTGGTCTGGGGATGTCTTTAGTTAGGGTTAGCCCAAAGGATATTTAGGGAAAGTGTATAGCCTTCTTTTGTAAACGAACTACGATAGGTCCTAATTTCCCCTGGTGGGATACGTACATAGTCTACGTAATACTCGGCCCCTATATAATATAAATTATAATCTCCCTATTTATTTAATCTTTGTAACAGGAAAAGGGTTTGCCAAATTAAGTCAGCCCTAAAGCCCATTGAACCAAGATCCACTCAAACATAAAAGCCCCACACCGTCCGAACCTTTAGAACAAAAGATTAAAATATATTCAAGCTTTAATATATGACTTTATGTGCTACGTGCACTTTAAATACCAATATATGATATCTTGCTTTTATATTTATATTCAGTAACTAACTTTGTCTACCATTGAGTTATTCTTATCTTATAGAACGAGGCCGATTAGCGTAGTACCAAAAGCTGGCATACTTCACAAGATCTAAAGCCGCGTTAGCATCCCTCTCAAATAAAGGAAAAAAGAAAATGGCTGGTACACCTGATAATGGTTGAAATGAGCTCATTCTCCGCGAGGGAGATACCCAAGACCCACAGGAAATATTGTCTCAAGAAGACGTGATTGCGACATTACTGACCGCCGTCACGGCCCTCCAAGTTAAGGTGGTTAGGAATGAGGTGGCCAATGCCGAAAAGGATGCCTTGACTGAGGGAAGAAGGCCTCCTCTTCCTTTCCCATCACTAAGCTCCCCAATACTCGATCACTTTCCTATTTATCCACCAGGACCCATCCCACCTTCATTAAATCCAACTGACCTGAATCACGTTGGTAATTCTTGCTGCACTCCACCCCCAACAAAGTACACCCAAATCCCAAGGACCACTTACTCGGTCCCCTCTGACCAGGTTCCCTAGCCGGTAGTCATCAACCCAGCAAACCAAGTACGTATTCTAGCCCCACCAATTGAGCAAACTCACTGTCCTGCTCAACCATCCCACTCATCAAGTATCTTTCTTCACTCCCAACATCCCAAATGAACCCTCCCTAGGGCATAAAGAGCTAGATCATTACGAGGAAATGGAGAAGGCCTGGAGGGCCGAACAGGATAAGCGTGAGAGAGATATGGAAAAGAAGATGGAAGAGTTGCTGGAAAGATCCAACAGGTCCGCAAGGAAGGCTACAGGCCTAAGATATGATGACCTGTGCATGCATCCGGATTTGGACCTACCAGAAGGGTTCAAAATTCTGAAATTTGAAATGTTCAATGGGACAGGGAATCCCAAAGCGCATCTTTGATCCTACTGTGACCAATTGGTTGGGGTTAAGAAGAATGAACCTCTGATTATGCAACTATATGAAGCCGCTGAGTGGTTCGCAACCCAAGACATGCGCCAATGGCTCACTTGGGAGGATATGTCAGAATCCTTCATGGAAAGATTTCGCTTTAATGTCGAAACGGTACCCGACCGCTACTACCTCAAAAAGGTCAAGCAGAAGTCAGCAGAGGACTATAGAGAGTTTGCCAGTAGATGGAGGGCCGAAGCAACCCGTGTGCAGCCACCAATGTGTGAGAGAGAGCTAGTCTCCGCGTTCATTAGGTCCCAGGAGCCTGGCTTCTACGACAGAATGCTGTCCATGGCTGGGAGGCCATTTGCTGAGGTAGTCAAAATGGGAAAGGCCATAGAAGATGGTCTCAAATCTGGGAAAATAGTCAATGCCTTTAACAAAACATATGGACAGGCTCTTTGTGGGAATCTTCCGCAAGAAGAAAGAGGACGCGACAAGCATATCCTACATTCCAAACTCAAGCCCAAAAGAACCACAATCCTCCCACATAACTCTGTCTTTCGTAAATTACTATACACCTGCCTACAATCCAGCACCTAGATATTACGCACAGCCAAGCTTCACCACTATTATACCAGCTTGCACGGCTCTACCTAGTGTCCGAATGTACGCTCCTACTTACCAAACACCACCACAACAAACATATCAACCACAACCTCAGCAAAACTACCGTCCATCGCAAAATAACCCAACACAAGCTTATCTACCTCTAAATTATCAAAATCAACCACTACCCCCAATATATAATTCTCCAAATCCTACTTTTAAGAGAAAGCCAGCAAGAGAATTCACAATACTTCTCGAGCCTAGGGATCGGATCTTCGAAAATTTGTTGGCCGCAGGCCTAATCCAGAAGGTCCCTCTAAAATTGGCATAGCCGGGGAACATATTCTACAGGGTTGATTAGACTTGTGCCTACCATTCGGGAGGAAATAGGCACAGGAAAGAAGACTGTATAATCTCAAGCACAAAATCTAGGATTTGATCACAAAAGAGAAATCATCTTGGAGACTGCGTCTCCCAATATGAACACAAATCTGTTACCTAACCATGGGAGTAACGGGGTCCATATGATTGAAAGGGATGAGGACTGGGAAGCTTGCAGAGCGTTGGTCCCCAAAGCGGTTGAATCTCTGGAACAAGCAGTAGCCTCTCTCACACTCCAAGAGCGCCCCAATTTCAAAGTTTTGGTCCCGGCGCCAGTAGCTCCAAAGGGTATACCAGGGTCCAAGACTTTGATTCCAGCACCCGTGGTAGCCCAGACAGCGCAACAAATTGTACCCGCTCTTAAAAACCCAATCACTGTATAAGCAGTCATGGCTCAGGGCATGACCCGTTCAGGAAGATGCTATACCCCCAAAGAGTTGGCTCAAAATGCCACAAGAAAGGAGAATGCCCCCAAAAGAGCTATAACTGAGGGGGAAGCCGAAGATTTCTGGCGTATGCAACCAAAAGACTACTCCATCGTTGAGCATTTGAAGAAGACGTTGGCACAAATTTTGGTGATATCATTCTTGGCCAGCCTCGTTATACCCCCGTACTTTGTACATTGGAATATTCTAAGTTGGTTGCGACAAGTTATGGACAAGACTTTTAATTTTTGATTTTGTTGATTTTTGTTTCAATGCACAAGTTGCATATTCATCTTTTTATTGGTATGGAATGTTAAGGGTAAATTTGAAATAAGGAAAATTTGGGACCAAAAGATGAATTATGGAAAGCTAGACATTTCATGAAAATTTGGGGCCAAAAGTGAAGTTGTGAAAACTTAAAATTCATGAAAAGAAAAGTCATGTGGCCATGCACATGACTTGTGGGCCATAGGGCCACATGTGCAAATTATATATGTAGAGAAAGATGACTAATTTAAGTCATCTTCACCATTTCTTCTCCTAGAAATTTCAAGAAACATCAAGAGAAAGAAAAAAAAAAGAAGGAGAAAAACGGCCAAGAGGGGCTATGGAGTTGATCATGAAAAAAATTATTTTCTCCTAGCTTTTCCACTAAATGGAAGGTCCTCTACAACATGGAGTTGTTGTTGAAGCGAGCAAAGTGTTTGTTGTTGAAATTCTCATTCCTAGCCAAGTAAGAAGATAAGTGGAAAAAGGTAAGGTTTGATCTTATTTTTCATATGTTATGGGTGGTTTGTGTATGTTGTGGCATGTAGAAATGAATGGAATTCATGGAAATATGGATGCTAAAGTAAGGCCGTGTGTGTATGTGTGTGGCCGTGTGATATGTGTTGTGTAGAAGGAGTGGTTAATTAATTGAATTTAGCATGTTTGTGTGTTGTTATAATGTGTAGAAATTGAATGAAACTAATGACATTATATGTGTTGGTGTTGGGCCGTGATTAGGGGCTGTTTGGTAGGCAAGAAATTAATTAATGTTATCTAATATTTTGGTTGTCGTCGTTATGAATTCGATGATGAAAAATGAAGGTTAATAATCCAAGTTGAAGTTGAAAACCGTGTGGGGTGATTTGAAGCTTAATGTGATCTTATTGTAATTTCTTGTATTTATGAAGATGATGTTGTTAAAGTGTGGATTGTTGGAGTAGTTTATGAGTTTTGGAAGAAAGAAATATGTTATTGTTGTTCGTGTTGAGTTAGGAAGGTTTCGGGTTCCATGGTGTATTATTTGGATTGTTTGAATGTTGGGTGGATTGTTTGAAGCATTCTTGAATTTTGTTTGAGTGATCTCGGATTAGTATTTGAATATGTGAACATCGATATTGATTTGAATGTATGTAGTCAAATGGAAAGTAAATGAAATGTCGTCGAATTATGTGGATGAAGGTTGTTAATGTTAGAATGCGTTTGAAATTACTTATTGATATTGTTGGGATGGTTGTTGGTATTGTTGTTGATGATATTGGCTGAGTTGAATTCTCGGGGTTGTTGAATTTATAGGGGAAATGCTGCCCAAATTTCCGTAGATAAAGTGCTAGTTTGGAATTGGATTACTAAGTGCCTATGGCTAATGTTTGGTGTCTAATGGCGATATTGTAGATTTTGAGAAGCCGAGACTTGAGTTGGATTAGCTTAGGAAGCAAATGAGGTATGTAAAGCTTACATTCCTTCTTTTGGCATGTCTTAGATATGGCTAAGTTATGATATGGTATGAGCTTCGGGGGTAATTCTATTCATAAAAACCCGAGCACGTTTGTGAGTCGTATCTGCTTTTAATGGTGGCATCCTTATGTGGACAAGCTATGGGTTATATGTCTTTGTATGATTGATTTTCGAAAGTTGCACAAAAGTTTGGTTTTTAGAAGAGTTTTGTTCCTAAATGATTCCGAAAACTACGAACGTCCGTAACTTTCACAAACAAAACCGGATGGCCTTGATATGCTCGTAATCGATTCTATGACGTGTATAATAACTATGATTTTATGGGCGGGCCCGACTTGAGTCGACACCCCTCCGTGGGCCCCGCGACTTTCCTTATGTACTTCTGACGATTTTTGAAAGGATATGATATGACTTTTTTTTCGATTTCAAGTACGATCAGTTAACTTACCTTTTGAGTTTGTAATAATGATTCGGTAACATATGATGACTATGATTTTCGTAGGCGGGCCCGGATGGGGCTGACGCTCGTCTGTGGGTCCCGCGATCTTCTTCTGTATAATTTTGATGGCTTTTGAAAGATTTCAATATGACTTCCCTTCCGACCCCCGAGTATGATTACATATTTGTCGTGAGTCCGAAATAATGATTCGTATACTTATGATTCCGATACGTAACTATGGTTTCGAAGTTCGATTTGATATGTTCCCAGTGACATTCGGAGGAAAGTCCGTTTTGACCTTTTGTTTGGCTTATAAACAACACCGTTTTTGATTACCTATCGAGTTTTTGTGAATGTTTAGCATTGTATATGATTTCCTACGATTACGCCGCGCATTCTATTATTACTTCCTTCGCGGATCCCGGCCGGTTATTATCGTACGCATGTCCGAAGTATGATGTGATTCCGAAGTATGATGTGATTCGAAGTATGTGATATGCGATATCGACCGATGGACTTTTGACCGCGATATGTGATATGTGATATTACCGCCGGACATTTGATGAGAATGTCGCGACATTGACCATTTGGACTTTTGACCGCGGTATGGCGGGTTTCGGAGGCATGAAATCTTCTGGAGTATGATGTGTTATGGCGCCCCCGAGATAGGAGGGGGCGACCATGTTCTGTCCGCCGGGTCCCAATGAGGACCGTATGTGTTATGTGATATGGTATGCGATGATTTGATGATATGATATGATATACGATGATATGAGGTGATATATGATTATTATATTATATATGGATCGGGCCGTACGTTCCTCGGCATTATCGTATTATTTATGGATCGGGTCGTACGTTCCTCGGCATTCGGTTAAGGTTAGCTTATATGATGTGTTTGATTTTCCGTATGTATGAGACAGAAATGTTTTTCAAAAGAAAGCGAAGCATTTTGGCATTCTGTTTATCATATTTGTCTTTTGTACCCTTATGTATGATTTGTATGTCGGATGTAAGTACTTTGGTATTCGGGTTATTATGCTCACTTTACACTCCGTACTTCGGTTATGACTTCGATTTACATGTACTTTCTCGCTTTGCATACTCGGTACATATTTCGTGCCCGACCCCTTTCGGGGTCTGCGTCTCATGCCGCGCAGTACCCACGGATGAGTAGGTGATGTTAGCGAGAAGATGTTCGGTGGATTGGCGAGCTCCATTTCCTCCGAGTCTTCGCCGAGTCCGGGCGTTTTTTGCGGGTATCCGAGATGTTGGTAGAGACTTTGCGAACGGTCCCCGTGTGTGATATCGAGTTTTGTGAGCGAGGACGCGTAAGCCGATGTATTATTATGCATTATCTTTCTTGATTTATTTTATGTCGGCTATATAAGCCGATATATTGTTGTGCATGTTCTGATTCGTTTTGACTCTGATTTTATTTGATTTGAAAAGACGAAAAGTATGACGTTCTTTGAAAATTTTCATTTTGACATGTTTTGCGAGCCCAAAGATGATTATGTGTATTACGAAAGTCGCGGGTTCGCTCGGCCACTAGGTAAGGGTCGGGTGCCCATCACACCCTATCGGATTAAGGGTGTGACAAATTGTATCGAGGCTTGATTCGTCCTAGGGGTTGTCGCCAAAGTCGTGTCAAGTAAGTCTTGTTTATGGTGTGTTGCGCGCCACATTTATAAACGGAGGCTACGAGGCATCTAGGGTGGTTACTCTTCTTTCACATCCGAGATCGTGCCATAGAGCCAAGTCATAGGAGATGGGACTCCTTACACGATTTGTGATTGCGGCGAAGAATGACAGCGATGAAGAAAGTGGTTGATGATGTTGGGAGTTACTAAGCACACAGGTAAGTAAAGGTATGAAAGATATATGTTGGAAAAGATATTGAAGTTGTGATTGAAATACGAGTTGAAGACTAAAGGGGGAAAGTAAACAAGAAAGTATAACAGGTGCCATTTGAGTTGGGCATATGAGATATGTTTATCATTTGTGTACTGTTGATGATATTGGGAGCCCTGTGTGGCTGGGATATGATATGATATCTATACATGTATTTTGGCCCTGTGAGGCATTGTTTGTATTTCCTGTGTACAGGTTTTGAGATGGTAAGGAATATAGAGGAAACTCCGCCGAAATTTCCCCAGAAATGAAGAGAAAAATGAGATGTAGGTTTGTAATGCGACTTGAAAGGCCGTGTTCACCGAAATGGTAAGATTTGAGTAAGTTGCGAGTATGGCTGACCTCGAGAAAGAAGTAATAGTATGATTAAGACAAGAGTACGGATATGGAGGAAGAAGTTGATCAGAAAAGGGTAAAGGGTTAAGAAGTGTTATATTATGGGATTGGCTACGAATAAGATATAATGCGGATATAATGGGGATTGTTATGAATATAAGTGAAGCCTAGTGTGAAAGTGGCCAAGGTTATGATGTGATCTATGTAGCTAAAATACAAAGGCAAGTATGAAACGGAGAAACAAGATATGGAACAAATAAGGAAGGGTTTGAGTTAAAGATTAAGAGGCGATACGAGATAATGTGCCTAGAATGTTATAAGTTGAGTAAAGGGAATTACAAGATGGAAAAGAAATATGACTGGTAGAAGAGATTGCGTGCTATGGTAATAAAAGAAACCCCCTCCGAGACCCTTATAAGACCTTATGCGATTAGTTGAACATTCGAGGACGAATGTTCTAAAGGGGAAAAGGATGTTATACCCCGTACTTTGTACGTTGGAATATTCTAAGTTGGTTGCGACAAGTTATGGACAAGACTTTTAATTTTCGATTTTGTTGATTTTTGTTTCAATGCACAAGTTGCATATTTATCTTTTTATTGGTATGGAATGTTAAGGGTAAATTTGGAATAAGAAAAATTTGGGACCAAAAGATGAATTATGGAAAGCTAGACATTTCATGAAAATTTGGGGCCAAAAGTGAAGTTGTGGAAACTTAAAATTCATGAAAAGAAAAGTCATGTGGCCATGCACATGACTTGTGGGCCATAGGGCCACATGTGCAAATATATATATGTAGAGAAAGATGACTAATTTAAGTCATCTTCACCATTTCTTCTCCTAGAAATTTCAAGAAACATCAAGAGAAAGAAAAAAAAAAGGAGAAAAAACGGCCAAGAGGGGCTATGGAGTTGATCATGAAAAAAATTATTTTCTCCTAGCTTTTCCACTAAATGGAAGGTCCTCTACAACATGGAGTTGTTGTTGAAGCAAGCAAAGTGTTTGTTCTTGAAGTTCTCATTCCTAGCCAAGTAAGAAGATAAGTGGAAAAAGGTAAGGTTTGATCTTATTTTTCATATGTTATGGGTGGTTTGTGTATGTTGTGGCATGTAGAAATGAATGGAATTCATGGAAATATGGATGCTAAAGTAAGGCCGTGTGTGTATGTGTGTGTGGCCGTGTGATATGTGTTGTGTAGAAGGAGTGGTTAATTAATTGAATTTAGCATGTTTGTGTGTTGTTATAATGTGTAGAAATTGAATGAAACTAATGAGATTATATGTGTTGGTGTTGGGCCGTGATTGGGACCGTTTGGTAGGCAAGAAATGAATTAATGTTATCTAGTATTTTGGTTGTCGTCGTTATGAATTCGATGATGAAAAATGAAGGTTAATAATCCAAGTTGAAGTTGAAAACCGTGTGGGCTGATTTGAAGCTTAATGTGATCTTATTGTAATTTCTTGTATTTAAGAAGATGTTGTTGTTAAAGTGTGGATTGTTGGAGTTGTTTATGAGTTTTGGAAGAAAGAAATATGTTATTGTTGTTCGTGTTGAGTTGGGAAGGTTTCAGGTTCCATGGTGTATTATTTGGATTGTTTGAATGTTGGGTGGATTGTTTGAAGCATTCTTGAATTTTGTTTGAGTGATCTCGGATTAGTATTTGAATATGTGAGCGTCGATATTGATTTGAATGTATGTAGTCAAATGGAAAGTAAATGAAATGTCGTCGAATTATGTGGATGAAGGTTGTTAATGTTAGAATGCGTTTGAAATTACTTATTGATATTGTTGGGATGGTTGTTGGTATTGTTGTTGATGATATTGGCCGAGTTGAATTCTCGGGGTTGTTGAATTTATATGGAAATGCCCAAATTTCCGTAGATAAAGTGCTAGTTTGGATTTGGATTACTAAGTGCCTATGGCTAATGTTTGGTGTCTAATGGCGATATTGTAGATTTTGAGAAGCCGAGACTTGAGTTGGATTAGCTTAGGAAGCAAATGAGGTATGTAAACCTTACCTTCCTTCTTTTGGCATGTCTTAGATATGTCTAAGTTATGATATGTTATGAGCTTCGGGGGTAATTCTATTCATAAAAACCCGAGCACGTTTGTGAGTCGTATCTGCTTTTGATGGTGGCATCCTTATGTGGACAAGCTATGGTTTATATGTCTTTGTATGATTGATTTTCGAAAGTTGCATAAAAGTTTGGTTTTTAGAAGAGTTTTGTTCCTAAATGATTCCGAAAACTACGAACGTCCGTAACTTTCACAAACAAAACCGGATGGCCTTGATATGCTCGTAACTGATTCTATGACGTGTATAATAACTATGATTTTATGGGCGGGCCCGACTTGAGTCGACACCCCTCCGTGGGCCCCGCGACTTTCCTTATGTACTTTCGACGATTTTTGAAAGGATATGATATGACTTTTTTTTCGATTTCAAGTACGATCAGTTTACTTACCTTTTGAGTTTGTAATAATGATTCGGTAACATATGATGACTATGATTTTCGTAGGCGGGCCGGATGGGGGGACGACCTCGTCCGTGGGTCCCGCGATCTTCTTCTGTACAATTTTGATGGCTTTTGAAAGAATTCAATATGACTACCCTTCCGACCCCCGAGTATGATTACATATTTGTCTGTTGAGTCTGAAATAATGATTCGTATACTTATGATTCCGATACGTAACTATGGTTTCTGAAGTTCGATTTGATATGTTCCGAGTGACATTCGGAAGAAAGTCTGTTTTGACTACTGTTTGGCTTATAAACAACAGTCTGTTTGATTACTCTATTGAGTTTTTGTGAATGTTTAGCATTGTATATGATTTCCTACGATTCTGCTCGTGCATTCTGTTATTACTTCCTTCGCCGGATCCCGGGCCGGTTATTATCGTGTGCATAATCTGAAGTATGATGTGATTCCGAAGTATGTGATATGCGATATTGACCGCTGGACTTTTGACCGCGGTATGTGATATGTGATATTGCCCGCTGGACATTTGACCGGATGTCGACTTTGACATTTGGACTTTTGACCGCGGTATGTCGGGTTTCGGAGGCATGAAATCTTCTGGAGTATGATGTGTTATGGCGCCCGAGACGGGAGGGGGGGACCATGTTCTGTCCGCCAGGTCGCATTGAGGACCGTATGTGTTATGTGATATGGTATGTGATGATTTGATGATATGATAATCTGATATGATATGATATACGATGATATGAGGTGATATATGATTATTATATTATATATGGATCGGGCCGTACGTTCCTCGGCATTATCGTATTATTTATGAATCGGGTCGTACGTTCCTCGGCATTCGGTTAAGGTCAGCTTATATGATGCGTTTGATTTTCCGTATGTATGAGACATAAATGTTTTTAAAAAAGAAAGCGAAGCATTTTGGCATTCTGTTTATCATATTTGTCTTTTGTACCCTTATGTATGATTTGTATGTCAGATGTAAGTAATTTGGTATTCGGGTTATTATGCTCACTTTCTTTACTCCGTACTTCGGTTATGACTTCGATTTATGTACTTTCTGCTTTGCATACTCAGTACATATTTCGTACTGACCCCCTTTCTTCGGGGCCGCGTTTCATGCCGCGCGGTACCCGCGGATGAGTAGGTGATGTTAGCGAGAAGATGTTAAATTTGGATTGGCGAGCTCCATTTCCTCCTTTGCCGAGTCCGAGTGCTTTTGTGTGGTATACGAGATGTTGGTAGAGACTTTGCGTACGTTGTCTGTGTGTGATATGTCAGTTTTGTGAGCGGCTGCGTAAGCCGATGTATTATTATGCATTATGCTGCAGATTTGTTTTGTAATCTGCTATGTAAGACTATATATCAGTATGCAGTATGTTACAGATTCGTTTTGACTACGGATTTTATTTGATTTGAAAAAGACGAAAAGTTTGACGTTCTTTGAAAATTTTCCTTTTGCATTTTGACACGTTTTGCGAGCCCAGTATGATTATGTGTATTACGAAATTCTGCGGGTTCGCTCGGCCCTAGGTAAGGGTCGGGTGCCCATCACACCCTATCGGATTAAGGGTGTGACAAATTGGTATCGAGCGAGTTCGTCCTAGGGGTTGTCGCAAAGTCGTGTCAAGTAGAGTCTTGTTTATGGTGTGTTGCGCGCCACATTTATAAACGGAGGCTACGAGGCATCTAGGGTGGTTACTCTTCTTTCACATCTGAGATCGTGCCATAGAGCCAAGTCATAGGAGATGGGACTCCTTACCCTGATTTGTGATTGCAGCTGAAGAATGACACTGATAGAAGAAAGTGGTTGATGATGTTGGGAGTTACTAAGCACACAGGTAAGCAAAGGTATGAAAGATATATGTTGGAAAAGATATTGAAGTTGCGATTGAAATACGAGTTGAAGACTAAAGGGGGAAAGTAAACAAGAAAGTATAACAGGTGCCATTTGAGTTGGGCATACGAGATATGTTTATCATTTGTGTATTGTTGATGATATTGGGAGCCCCTGTGTGGCGCGATATGATATGATATCTATACATGTATTTTGGCCCTGTGAGGCATTGTTGGTATTTCCTGTGTACAGGTTTTGAGATGGTAAGGAATATAGAGGAAACTCTGCCGAAATTTCCCCAGAAATGAAGAGAAAAATGAGATGTAGGTTTGTAATGCGACTTGAAAGGCCGTGTTCACCGAAATGGTAAGATTTGAGTAAGTTACGAGTATGGTTGACCTCGAGAAAGAAGTAATAGTATGATTAAGACAAGAGTACAAAGGAAGAAGTTGATCAGAAAAGGGTAAAGGGTTAAGAAGTGTTATATTATGGGATTGGCTACGAATAAGATATAATGCGGATATAATGGGGATTGTTATGAATATAAGTGAAGCCTAGTGTGAAAGTGGCCAAGGTTATGATGTGATCTATGTAGCTAAAATACAAAGGCAAGTATGAAACGGAGAAACAAGCTATGGAACAAATAAGGAAGGGTTTGAGTTAAAGATTAAGAGGCGATACGAGATAATGTGCCTAGAATGTTATAAGTTGAGTAAAGGGAATTACAAGATGGAAAAGAAATATGACTGGTAGAAGAGATTGCGTGCTATGGTAATAAAAGAAACCCCCTCCGAGACCCTTATAAGACCTTATGCGATTAGTTGAACATTCGAGGACGAATGTTCTTAAGGGGGAAAGGATGTTATACCCCGTACTTTGTACGTTGGAATATTCTAAGTTGGTTGCGACAAGTTATGGACAAGACTTTTAATTTTCGGTTTTGTTGATTTTTGTTTCAATGCACAAGTTGCATATTCATATTTTTATTGGTATGGAATGTTAAGGGTAAATTTGGAATAAGAAAAATTTGGGACCAAAAGATGAATTATGAAAAGCTAGACATTTCATGAAAATTTGGGGCCAAAAGTGAAGTTGTGGAAACTTAAAATTCATGAAAAGAAAAGTCATGTGGCCATGTGTGACTTGTGGGCCATAGGGCCACATGTGCAAATTATATATGTAGAGAAAGATGACTAATTTAAGTCATCTTCACCATTTCTTCTCCTCGAAATTTCAAGAAACATCAAGAGAAAGAAAAAAAAAGAAGGAGAAAAACGGCCAAGAGGGGCTATGGAGTTGATCATGAAAAAAATTATTTTCTCCTAGCTTTTCCACTAAATGGAAGGTCCTCTACAACATGGAGTTGTTGTTGAAGCAAGCAAAGTGTTTGTTGTTGAAGTTCTCATTCCTAGCCAAGTAAGAAGATAAGTGGAAAAAGGTAAGGTTTGATCTTATTTTTCATATGTTATGGGTGGTTTGTATATGTTGTGGCATGTAGAAATGAATGGAATTCATGGAAATATGGATGCTAAAGTAAGGCCGTGTGTGTATGTGTGTGGCCGTGTGTGTGTGTTGTGTAGAAGGAGTGGTTAATTAATTGAATTTAGCATGTTTGTGTGTTGTTATAATGTGTAGAAATTGAATGAAACTAATTAGATTATATGTGTTGGTGTTGGGCCGTGATTGTATGGTGTTGTGGTAGGCAAGAAATGAATTAATGTTATCTAGTATTTTGGTTGTCGTCGTTATGAATTCGATGATGAAAAATGAAGGTTAATAATCCAAGTTTAAGTTGAAAACCGTGTGGGCTGATTTGAAGCTTAATGTGATCTTATTGTAATTTCTTGTATTTATGAAGATGATGTTGTTAAAGTGTGGATTGTTGGAGTAGTTTATGAGTTTTGGAAGAAAGAAATATGTTATTGTTGTTCGTGTTGAGTTGGGAAGGTTTCGGGTTCCATGGTGTATTATTTGGATTGTTTGAATGTTGTGGATTGTTTGAAGCATTCTTGAATTTTGTTTGAATGATCTCGGATTAGTATTTGAATATGTGAACATCGATATTGATTTGAATGTATGTAGTCAAATGGAAAGTAAATGAAATGTCGTCGAATTATGTGGATGAAGGTTGTTAATGTTAGAATGCGTTTGAAATTACTTATTGATATTGTTGGGATGGTTGTTGGTATTGTTGTTGATGATATTGGCCGAGTTGAATTCTCGGGGTTGTTGAATTTATAGGGGAAATGCTGCCCAAATTTCCGTAGATAAAGTGCTAGTTTGGAATTGGATTACTAAGTGCCTATGGCTAATGTTTGGTGTCTAATGGCGATATTGTAGATTTTGAGAAGCCGAGACTTGAGTTGGATTAGCTTAGGAAGCAAATGAGGTATGTAAAGCTTACCTTCCTTCTTTTGGCATGTCTTAGATATGGCTAAGTTATGATATGTATGAGCTTCGGGGGTAATTCTATTCATAAAAATCCGAGCACGTTTGTGAGTCGTATTTCGCTTTTGATGGTGGCATCCTTATGTGGACAAGCTATGGTTTATATGTCTTTGTATGATTGATTTTCGAAAGTTGCATAAAAGTTTGGTTTTTAAAAGAGTTTTGTTCCTAAATGATTCCGAAAACTACGAACGTCCGTAACTTTCACAAACAAAACCGGATGGCCTTGATATGCTCGTAAATGATTCTATGACGTGTATAATAACTATGATTTTATGGGCGGGCCCGACTTGAGTCGACACCCCTCCGTGGGCCCCGCGACTTTCCTTATGTACTTCTGACGATTTTTGAAAGGATATGATATGACTTTTTTTTCGATTTCAAGTACGATCGCCTTTACTTATCTTTTGAGTTTGTAATAATGATTCGGTAACATATGATGACTATGATTTTCGTAGGCGGGCTCGGATCGACGCTCGTCCGTGGGTCCCGCGATCTTCTTTTGTACAATTCTGATGGCTTTTGAAAGAATTCAATATGACTACCTTTCCGACCCCCGAGTATGATTATATATTTGTCTGTTGAGTCTGAAATAATGATTCGTATACTTATGATTCCGATACGTAACTATGGTTTCGAAGTTCGATTTGATATGTCCCGAGTGACATTCGGAAGAAAGTCTGTTTTGACTACTGTTTGGCTTATAAACAACAGTCGGTTTGATTACTCTATTGAGTTTTTGTGAATGTTTAGCATTGTATATGATTTCCTATGATTCTGCTCGTGCATTCTGTTATTACTTCCTTCGCCGATCCCGGCCGTTATTATCGTGCGCACAATCTGAAGTATGATGTGATTCCGAAGTATGATATGTGATTGACGGACTTTTGAGTATGTGATATGCGATATTGACCTTTGGACTTTTGACGCGACATTGACCGCCGGACTTTTTCGGGTTTCGGAGGCATGAAATCTTCGGAGTATGATGTGTTATGGCGCCGATGTGACATTGGAGGGGGGACCTTTTGACCTGGCGGTCCGATTTTGGAGGACCGTATGTGTTATGTGATATGGTATGCGATGATTTGATGATATGATAATCCGATATGATATGATATACGATGATATGAGGTGATATATGATTATTATATTATATATGGCATTATTATATGTATAATATGGCCGTACGTTATGCATTATCGTATTATTTATGGATCGGGTCGTACGTTCCTCGGCATTCGGTTAAGGTCAGCTTATATGATGTGTTTGATTTTCCGTATGTATGAGACAGAAATGTTTTTAAAAAAGAAAGCGAAGCATTTTGGCATTCTGTTTATCATATTTGTCTTTTGTACCCTTATGTATGATTTGTATGTCAGATGTAAGTACTTTGGTATTCGGGTTATTATGCTCACTTTCTGCACTCCGTACTTCGGTTATGACTTCGATTTCTGTACTTTCTGCTTTGCATACTCGCACATATTTCGCATCGACCCCTTTCTTCGGGGGTCGCGTTTCATGCCGCGCGTGTACCCGCAGAGATGAGTAGGTGATGTTAGCGAGAAGATGTTAAATTTGGATTGGCGAGCTCCATTTCCTCCCGAGTGCCGCCGAGTCCGAGTGCTTTTGTGTGGTATCCGAGATGTTAGTAGAGACTTTGCGACGATTGTCGTGTGTGTGATATGTAGTTTTGTGAGCGGTCGCGTAAGCCGATGTATTATTATGCATTATGCTGCGTATTTGTTTTGTAATCGGCTATGTAAGCCGATATATCGACGCATTATGTTACAGATTCGTTTTGACTACAGATTTTATTTGATTTGAAAAAGACGAAAAGTATGACGTTCTTTGAAAATTTTCCTTTTGCATTTTGACACGTTTTGCGGGCCCTGTATGATTATGTGTATTACGAAAGTCTGCGGGTTCGCTCGGCCCTAGGTAAGGGTCGGGTGCCCATCACACCCTATCGGATTAAGGGTGTGACATCCCTATCACACAGGTAGGCTCTCATGAGAGTGTTAGATGATGCACACGTGCCAGCTGGTACGAGCAGCGAAGACTTGATTGGGTTGGTAGCCCACATCATTGGACACCATAAAATCTGCTTCTCCAAAGAAGAATTGCCAACAGAAGGAACCTTCCACAACAGAGCTCTCAGCATCACTGTGGAATGGCATG
This sequence comes from Lycium ferocissimum, assembly GCF_029784015.1. Lineage (NCBI taxonomy): Eukaryota > Viridiplantae > Streptophyta > Magnoliopsida > Solanales > Solanaceae > Lycium > Lycium ferocissimum. Next base: position 16,783 of record NW_026716339.1, read on the forward strand.
GCAAGGCAATAGGGAGAGTACTTGTGGACAATGGATCGGGCCTCAACATTTGCCCTGTTACCACATTAACACAGATTGGCTAAGACGTGGGTAAAATCCGCCAGAGTGGGACGAACGTCAAGGGATTTGATGGGTCCCAAAGTGATTCCCTAGGAGAAGTAGACCTACAGATCCAAGTGGGGCCTGCCTCTTTCACAGTAGAATTCCAAGTTATGGCGATCATAGCCAACTACAACATGCTCTTAGGAAGACCCTGGATATATTCTGCTGGCGCCGTACCATCAACTTTGCACCAAGCCATAAAATTTGAATGGCAGGGACAGGAATTTATGGTCGCAGCTGAGAAGGATACCCAAAAGTATCCTTACAACATCATACATGTGATTGAGGGGAGTCCCCACAGATCAAACTTCCATGTGGTGGAATACGTTGGGGCCACCCATTCAGAAGGGGAGGTCGACAAACCAATGCCAACAGTCGACAAAATGATTGCCTCCACCATGCTGAGAAATGGTTTTGAAATAGGAAAAGGCTTGGGAAGGGACCTTGAAGGGATAACAGAGCCTGTGCCAATCCCAAAAGAAATTACCACTTTGGTCTAGGGTATACTCCTAGCGAGGATGAGCTTACCAAGGCTATCAAGAGAGAACCCAAAACGGGGAACCTATCTCATCCAATTTCGGGTTTGTACCAGTCATTTCCTAGAAAGATGCCGATGCTGAATGGAGAAGAAACTGATGGAGGTCTCGAGTCGCTGTTTCAAGAAGAGGGATGCTACGTGATCATTGAGAAAAGCTAGGAGAGCACATGAAAAATTGGGCATCTACTCCCCTCTTGGCTCTTTGGTAGAGAGATGAATTTTCCTTAAAATCTTTTACTAAAAGCGGCGACATCGGCTGAGGCCCGAATGATCACCTTTTATAAATTACTTCGTGATGTTTAAAACAATGAAAATGTCCGATGTTGTTCCGACGTGTAGTTTGTAACCAATTACTCCTGAATTAATGAAAAGTCTCGGTCTACGTGAAACTACTATTCTTATCAAATAATAATAACGAAAGTTTTCTAACTAACCATGCATAACGAACAATAATAAATCTAACTTACTTTGCCTCGCCTTTTCAATAGTAACCGTAATAAAATAATCAAAAATGTCATGATGTGTCGTGAAATGAACGAGAAAAATAGTCACGAAATACGGGGAGTATGGATAAAGCGACAATGACCGAGGTGATAGAAGAATTAGAAGATAAGATAAGAAGCTAAATATGGACGAAAAAGAGGATGTCAAAGAAACACGAATCAGTTCTCACTTGGAAGCTCCATAGAAAGAAGAGCTCATAGCTCTGTTAAAGGAATATGTGGATGTCTTCGCCTGGTCATACGTGGATATACCGGGATTGAACACTGAAATAGTGGCCCACATATTACCCATCAAGGAGGGTTTTGCCCCGGTCAAGCAAAAGACGCGAACATTTAAGCCAGACATGAGTATCCGGATAAAGGACGAAGTAGAGAAATAGATCAAGTCGAGAATAGTAGAGGTGACATCCTACCCCACTTGGGTGGCCAACATAGTGCCAGTACCCAAGAAGGACGGAAAGATTCGAATCTGTATGGACTATCGAGATCTCAACCGGGCCAGTCCAAAAGACAACTTTCCTCTCCCAAACATCCACATTCTAATAGATAACTACGCCAAGCACGAGCTACAGTAATTCATGGATTGTTTTGCCGGGTACCATTAGATACTCATGAGCGAAGAAGATGCAGAAAAAACAGCCTTCATCACCACTTGGGGAGTTTACCATTACAGGGTAATGCTATTCGGCCTCAAAAACGCCGGTGCTACATACATGAGAGCCATGACTACCCTGTTCCATGATATGATGCATCGAGAGATTGAAGTCTATGTGGACGATGTCATCATAAAATCAAGGGAAAGCTCAGAACATACCACGCACTTGCGCAAGTTCTTTGACAGACTTCGCAAGTTCAATCTGAGGCTGAACCCTGCAAAGTGCGCATTTGGAGTGCCTGCAGGTAAGTTGCTAGGATTCATAGTCAGCCATGGGGGCATTGAACTGGATCCTACCAAAATCAAAGCAATTCGGGAGTTGCCGCCTCCCAAGACCAAGAAAGAAGTCTTGAGCTTCTTAGGAAGGTTAAACTACATTGGGCGGTTCATAGCCCAGTCAACTGTGATTGTGGAACCAATCCTTAAATTGCTCAAGAAAGACGCTCCCACAAATTGGACGGAAGAATGTCAAAGAGGCATTTGACAAAATCAAGAGATATCTTTCCAATCCTCCCGTCCTAGTGCCACCTGTGCAAGGGAGTCCTCTTTATTGTACCCGCGCATCGAAAATACTTTCGGGTGCATGCTTGCCCAACAGATGAAGAGGGCAAAAAGGAACATGCCATCTATTATCTAAGTAAGAAGTTCACATCCTGCGAGTCACGGTATACGCTCGTAGAGAAAACCTATTGTGCTCTGACCTAGATTGCACAAAAGCTGAGGCACTACCTATCAGTGTTCACCAAATATCCGAATGGATCCGAGACATATTTTTCGGAAATCGATGCCCGTTGGAAAATTACTAAATGGTAGATGCTACGAGTGAACGACATCGTATACGTAGCTCAAAAGGAAATCAAAGGACAAGCCCCACCTCAAAGTCTCGATGGAACTTGAAGATTACGGACTTTCTTCGATGAAGAAGTAATGGCTATGGAAGAAGAGAGGGCAGAACCATACTCGGTTCGAGATCGTTCTTCGAGGACAACAATTACGAAGGATCGGCCAACTTCAAATGTACTAAAACATCGACAACGTTGTTAATATCAGAAATAGGACAACACTATCTGATGGCCGCAAAGCTCAACTTTCGATGTACCAACAACATGGCGGAATATGAAGCGTGTATCCTCGACCTCAGGAAGGCGTTGGACATGAACATGCAAGAGTTGTTAGTAATTGGGGGCTCTGATTTTCTCATAAATCAAGTGAAAGGAAATTGGGCAACCAAAAATGATAAGATACTCCCATATGTGAATCTGGTAAAGAGATTGTGCGGGAGATTCAAGAGTATCGACTTTAGGCATACTCCAAGGGCTCAAAATGAGTTTGCAAATGCATTGGTTACGAAAGCCTCTATGATCCAGCACCCCGAGAGTACTCACATCGATCCACTAGAGATCACACTGAGAGAAGAACAGGTTCATTGTGCCCATGTCGAGGCCGAGCCAGATGGCCAACCATGGTATGCCCACATCAAGGCCTACACGGAGAAAGGAGAGTACCCCCCAAAGAGTTCAGCGAATCAAAAGAAGACCATCAGGAGGTTGGCTAATGGATTCTTCTTGAACAAAGAAGTTTTGTTCAAAAAGACCCCTGACCTTGGGTTGCTCAGGTGCGTGGACGCCGGAGAGGCTACGAAACTGCTAAAAGAGGTGCACGCAGGGGCATGCGGACCCCACATGAATGGATTCATCCTTGCTAAGAAAATCTTGAGGACAGGATATTACTAGATGACCATGGAGCACGACTCCTATAAATTCATGCAAAAGTGCCATCAGTGTCAGATACACGGAGATCTGATCAAAGTTCCCCCCACAAAGCTACATGCGATGAGTTCTCCTAGGCCGTTCGTGGCATAGGGTATGGACGTCATAGGACCCATCGAGCCTCCAACCTCTAATGGGCATCACTTCATCTTATTCGCTATCGACTACTTAACCAAATGGGTAGAAGTAACTTCATACAAATCAGTGACCAAAAAAGTTGTGGCTGACTTCGTCAAAAATAATATTATATGTCGTTTTGGTGTAACAGAATCCATCATCACAGACAATGGTGCCAATCTGAACAGCCATTTGATGAAGGACATCTGTGAACAATTCAAGATCACTCACAGAAACTCTACCGCTTACCGGCCACAGATGAATGGAGCCGTAGAGGCTGCCAATAAGAACATCAAAAGGATCTTGAGGAAAATGATCGACAATTACAAGAATTGGCACGAGCAGTTGCCGTACACTTTGTTGGGGTACAGAGCAACAGCCCGAACATCCACCGGCAACCCTATATCTCTTTGTCTATGGTACCGAAGTGGTCATACCCGCAAAAGTAGAGATCCCTTCATTCAGGATCATCCAAGACACAGAGCTAAATGATGCAGAATGGGTCAGAAATCGCTACGAGCAACTGGCTATGATAGATGAAAAGAGAATGGTGGCGGTATGTCTCGAGCCTTCAACAAACGAGTCAGAGCCCGACTCTTCCAAATTGGGCAACCTATGCTCAAGTGAGTGTTCCCCCACCAAGAAGAATACAAAGGAAAATTCACGCCAAACTGGAAAGGGTCATACATAGTCAGGAAAGTACTCTCAGGAGGAGCCGTAGTTCTAGCCGAGATGGACGGACAAGAGATACTATGTTTAGGATTCTATTTGCTTGTAATTGCATCATCATTTCCTTTTAATCGTGTCTTTGCTTGTAATCATATTTTGTAATAGAGTAGGAAAAAAAACCATCTATGTAATGAACTACTCAATGACCTGACTTCCCCACAATGGGATACGTAGGCAGTCCATATCGGACCCGGTCAAATTATTAGTAGAAACAAAAACTACAAAAACTCATTTACATTATTTTGAACTACATTTGATCTAAATTCTTGCTGCAACAGAATACGTAGGCGCTTTCGAGCACGATCATCATAAAAGAAACCCTTAGGAAACCTCAGAGACAACAAAGCAGGAGAAATTAACAAGATCAAGCCATAAGGGTCGGCACAAGAATCAGCCAACATCAGTCCTACACTGGGGCAGAATTTTTTAGGAAAAAAAAATCAACAAATAAGAGGGCAAGGCAAAGCCATACACCGAGGCAGAATTTTTGAGGGAACCTCAAAAATTCCTGCATGACAAGACAATACAAAAGTCGATCAAAGCAAGACCCGAAATTGGGGCAAAATTTTTTAGAAAGATCTCAATTCTATCGGTTCAGAATACAGCAATCACATCTCCGGGAAGAATTGGAAGACCTCGTTCAAAGAACACATCGTGATACAAAATGAAATAAAACATTTCTAAAAAAGGAAAACAACACACATTTTTTACAAACTTTGATTTAAATCTTGAATTAGTCCCAAAACATCTCTCGAAATACCGAGCTAGGAGGGTTCAAAGGAGCATCAAGAGAAGACACCGGACGGGAGGACAACGATGCTAATCAGCCTTTTAGGAAACTCACAATTTTTCTGTGAATGTAGATTTGTAACAGGATGGCAAGTACGCCATCAACCAAGGTCACTCACAACAAAGGTGAAAAGCAAGCTCAGCCGGGCGGCGAAGTGCCGGGAGGTCACAGCAGAGAATGAGTGACAAAGACACACTTGACCACAAGAGTCGCAAAACAAAACGATAAGGACAAATCCAGCCAAAAATGTCATAACAAGGACAAAAGATATATCCGACCAAAAGGGTCACACAAAGAGAGAATGACAAGGACATAACAGGCCAAAAGGGATCAAAATGAATGAGCACAAAGATACATACGACGAAAAGGGTCATCATAAGGATGAAAGGGCATATTCGACCATAAGGGTCAACAGCCAATACGGTGGACAGAAGAAAAATCATCCAGTCACAAAGGCCATAGCTATCATCTGCATGCTAAGAGGGCCATTCATAAAAATTGCCCAGAGGTCCATTCATGTAAATTGCCGAAAGGGACATTCATGCAAATTGCCTAGAGAGTCATTCATATCAAACTGCCGAGAGGGATATTCATATCAAACTGTCGAGTGGTTCATTCATACAAACTTCTGAGAAGACCATTCATAAAAATTGCCAAGAGGGTCATTCATACAAATTACCGAGACGGCCATTCATATGAAACTGTTGAGAGAGCCATTCATATAAACTAGCGAGAGGGACATTCATGTCAAATTGCCGAGAGGGCCATTCATATCAAACTGCCGAGAGGGCCATTCATGAAAACAGCTGAGAGGGCCATCCATCTAAAAATTCCATGAAGAATATCTGCAATATTGTCAAGTCCCTGAAACAGGCACACAACCACCAGGAAGGAGCCGGCTTGCTGAAACAGATCCAGATAAATTGCGGAGCAAACGTGAAACTTTTTCTGATGCAGCCGGTCAAGAAAGGGTGCCCATAAGAGTCAAGCTCTCCGGCCAGGATTTGGAAGCCACCCGATCTGAAACTCAGCCCCAATTTTTTCTATTTTTGTTTTCTTTACTAAGAATTGCGACCGGTCGGATACACACCGGGAAATCTGAAGGTATTCCCGCATAAAGGATATACTCTTCTCTAGCAAGTCGAACTATATGTGACTTGATTCTCAAAGACCAGGGATATATAGGCGGACTCAAGACTAGAGAGTCGGTCACATTCTAATAGCCTTCCGAAGAAACCCCAGTCACAACGCTGGGGGTCCCAAGACTTTCCGTCCAAATCAATTAAAAGTCCTTAGTTGAGTCGAACTACAGGTGGCCTGAATTCCTGCATAACCCAAGATATGGAGGAAAACCAGAAACGTGGTCCGGCCACGTATGTGAAAATCGCATGATAATGAGAGGTAGAATATGTCGAGTCAGTCAAAAATTAGGGTTATTCAAATTTCGTTGCTCAAGAATGGTCTCGCCATCCCCGAACACCGAAGGGGCAGTTGTTGACACATAATTTTTGACCTCCCATAATTTATTTTATTTACTCAGAGTCCTTGGATGACAAACAAAGTGAATCATGCATTTAAAAGGGTCAAAAGAATTTTTATAAAAAAATTTGGGTCAATGTACACCCCTTTCAGCTGGTGAAATAATTTCTACAATATTAGAAATCATCTGGTAATTAATTGGTAGATTTTATGAAATTTATAGGATATTTTAAATTTAATCAAAGAAAAGAAATTTTAAAATGATTATTTTTATTTAATCAAAAATTTTTAAATTATAAAATCAAATTAGCAAATACATTATTCCCTTTAATCCAAATAGTTTGAGTAATTAAAATAATTGACCATTTTATCCCTTAATCTTTAATTTTTCATAATTGTGTGATTTGTTAAAATTATTCATAATTGTCTATAATTGTTTTAATTATGCTAATTAATCAATTAGAGGGTCATTATTGCAAATTGGTTTTAATTATTTAATTTTTTACATTATCGCCACAATTGAACCAATCAGTTCATGATTGAGGTAATTGGAATCATTTTAGCATATATATATATATATATATATATATATATATATATATATATATAGAGAGAGAGAGAGAGAGAGAGTATACGAGCTAAGGGCCCATGTCCATTTCTCTCAAATTGGACCGAGCCCAGTCCAAAATGGACGTGACCTGGCCCACGACCTGCCCAGACATAAGAGGGTAATAACCCTCTCAGTTTTCATACCAAACGACCCCTAATCCTAATCCTCTCTCCTCTCTTTCCTCTTCCATGTAAAACCCTAGCGCCGCACCTCGATTCTTCTCCTCTCTCTCCGCCAAAAAAGGCAAAAACACATAGGTTACAGAGAGACTACAACTTTTGCGTGGCTATTTTGGTGAAGCAATTAATGCTTTCACTTCAAATCCATTATCTGCTTCCCAAACGCGGTAATGAATCATTTCCTTTACTTTATTTTTTAATTTTCTCGAGTCAAACCTGCGATTTGTTATGTTTTGTAACGACCCGTTTGGTCGTTATTGCGTTCCCGACCCTTTTGATCCCTTTTCAAGCTTTATTAGCTCATATCTGACCCGCGAGGACCGTTGGCATGCTTACCGAGGTTATCGGACTTGATTTGGGTAAGTTTTGGGGAAATTCGAATTTTAAGTGAAAACCATTTGACTCATAGTTGACTTTTGGGTAAAAGGACCTTTATCGAAAATTCGTCAATTTTCAAGAGGTTCGGATGGTCGTTTAGAACTTGGGTGTATATTCGGTTTGGTTTCCAATGCACTCGGGTACATTTTGGGACTTAGGTCGAAAAGTTAGTTTTGAGGTATCGGGGCTTGACCAGGTTAACGAGACCTCCGATGGAAATTCTGAGGCCACGAGTGTGTTCGTAGTGCATTTTTATATATATATCTGTATATTTGATTTGTGTTCGGGAGGTTCCGAGATAGTTTCGGAGGTCGATTTCAAGTTTCGGAAAACACCAGAAAATTCTAGTGTCTTGAGACCGCCAAAACGGTAGCCCAAAAACTGTGGCCGAACTGCCGAAGCAGTGGCCGAACCGCCAAAGCGATAGCGCAAAAACGGTGGCCGAACCGCCGAAGCGGTAGCACGGTAGCGGTGACCGAACCGCTGAAGCGGCCGACGGACAAGATTTCTTATTTAAAAGACCCTAAGTCTTTCATTCATTACCCACCGAAAATAGAGATTTTGGGAGCATTTCAAGGCATTTCTTGGGTTAGAAACATTGTGGTAAGTTCTTCCATCTTCACTACCATTCCTTATTCCATTAATCATCATGGAAAAT
>NW_026716340.1:0-17861 GCF_029784015.1 Lycium ferocissimum
ATTGACGTACGGCCTTTTTTGGGACCCCCATCTCATTGGGGGTTTTAAACATTGTCATTTTTTAATTAGTTTTGCATCTAAGGTATGCCGGGGGCCTTGTCAGCCAAGTATGTTTTCACCAAGATTCACAATTAGAGGTTTCATAAACTAACGGCTTAGATTATGTTGGACATGCGAGTGTTTAGCCATCTTTGGCTCAACTCATGTTATTTCCGCATTCATGATTTAAACAAGTATTTCATTAAATTATTATGACATCTCATGTTTTATAAAAGCTCATCACGTTCATGCTATATTTCCGCTCATGTATGCCTTATGATGATTCAGCAAGCCATATGGTTCGCTCGGTCACATGCAGTATGGCACCGAGTGCCGTGTTTCGCCCAGGACATGGTTCGGGGCGTGACAGAAAACCCTTTATGGTAAGAAGTGAAGGAATCAAGGGCGACCGAATGAAAGAGAAAGAAATATGACAATATAGGACGAGCGGGTTTGGTAATAACGAGATACGCGGAAGCGGGGATGAGCAAAAAAGACCATGTCTAAGATTGAGCGTACTTTGTACAAGTTGTACAAGGATGGTGATGTCACCCGTAAGTATTGATATGCTAAGAATAAGACTAAGTAAGTATTTGATAAGAAGAATGAAGGTTTAGCAAGGACAAGGCGGTTGTGACATTTCGGGGACACTACGGAAAAATATAACGATGGTTTAAGCCAATTAAAAAAATGAAGTTAGTGCGTGACGGACGAGGCACGGCTATGGTTGAACTAAGGATATTTGTTGCGATACCGGAGGTAAGATAAGAGAAGGGAAGACAAGGTGGAACATAAAGATTAGTAAAGCGACGCGGAGGTGTCTCGTGGGCTAGTCTGGATACCTTCGTATATTTTTGCAGAGATTGCAACGTAAGGTGGGACAGGAGAGTGAAGGGCGAGAAAGATCTTCGAGCCAAAGGTACAGAAAGGATGTCGAAAAGGAGAAATGAACCCAAAAGGACATTCGGAATAACAGTGACAGTTGGAGTAAAAGGAACGGCAGAAGTGTTGGAAAAAGACTTTTGAAGGGAAGAGAGAATCTTTTCATGAAGGAAAATAAAGAGTCCACCGGATGCTAAGAAGGTTTATGGACCACTAAGAAATCCAAACGTGGGAATATATGCTATGGAATCACGGGAAGTATCAACGTGAAACTGTATATAACTATAATAATAAGAAGTCCGCATCGGAAAGCCAACAAAGAATAAGGACTGATGAAAGGATTGCCAAGACTACGATAGTGGAGATAAATATTTAAATAAGAGTGAGATACTAGCTAAATTCCGGTCAAATACACAAAAGCGAAGGAGTGGAAGAAGTGCACTGCAGGCAATAAAGGGATTAAGTAAAGATGGGGAAGGAATATAATCGATGGATGAGATTGCACGCCGTGGTGATAAAGCGAAACCCCCCCCCCCCCAAAATCCTTAGCAGACCGCACGAAACTAGTTGAATATCCGAGGACGAATGTTCTAAAGGGGGGAAGGATGTTATACCTCGCATTTTGTACATTTGAATATTCCGAGTTAATGGAGGGAAGTTAAGGACAAGGTTATAATTTTTTTTTAGAACGTATAAGTTGCTTATTCATCCTTTTTATTGGAATGGAGCATTAAGGGTAAATTTGGGATAAGGAGAAATTGGAGGCTAAAAGTTGGAAAAATGATTTCATGAAATGGCCAAGGTGGCGTCCATGTTGGTACGGGCCCCACCCATGGTTGGCCAATTAATGTAAGCCATTAAAGGGGATATGTGCTTATCTTATATTGCAAGACATGCATATGTGGGCAAGGGTTGACCAAGTCAAGGAGTTATTCATCTTTTACAACTTAAGGAAATTTCTAGAAAATTGATGAAAATTGGAGAAAAAAAAAAGAAGAAAAGAGAGAAAAAGGGTGCACATGACCGGCCATGTGCACCTAATTAGACATGTATATATGAGTGAGTCATGAAAGGCAAGACAATTTGTCATTTTCATCCTAGAAAATTCAAGAGAAATGAAGAAAGAGATAGAAGAGAGTGTTCGGCCAGCCTTGGCCGAACATGGTCATGGGGGGAGTTTGGTCAAGAAAAATTTCTTTCTCCTAGCTTTCCCACTAATTGGAAGGTCCTCGTTGACGTGGAGTAGTTGTTGGAACAAGAAAATCGTTTGTTCTTGCAAATGGTAGTCCTAGCCGAGGAGACAAGTTGAAGGGAAAAAGGTAAGGTTCAATCTTCCTAACATGTTTTATGGGTGTTTATGCATGTTGTGATATGTAGAAAAGAATGAAGTTCATGAAGTTAGGGTGTTGTGTTGAGTGGCCGTGGATATATATAGTGTGGTGTAAAAGTGTGGAACAAATGTTAAATCCCGCATTTTGTGCGTTGAATTATTCTAAGTCGGTTGCGATAAGTCAAGGACAAGGTTGTAAATTTTTCCAATTTTGTTAAAAGTGCATAAGTTGCATATTCACCTTTTCATTGGCATGAAGTGTTAAGGGTAAATTTGAAATAAGAAAAATTTGTGGGTCAAAAGTGAATTATGGAAAGTTGAGCATTTCATGAAAATTTGGGACCAAAAATGAAGTTTTGGAAATTAAGAATTCATGAACAAAAAATGGCCATGTGGCCTTGCATGTGACATGTGGGCCATAGCACACTTGGATGAATTGTGTAGGCATATATTAGATGACTTAGCTAATTATTTAGTCATCTTTTACAACCTAGAAGCTTGGAGAAAAATGAAGAAAAGAGAGGAGAGGGGGATTCGGCCATGGGCAAAATTGACCATGGAAATTGATGGGAAAAAATTATTTTCTTCATGGTATTCTACTAATTGGAAGGTGCTAAACAACATGGGGCAATTGTTAGAGCAAGCAAATCCTTGGTTCATGCAAGCACCAACTCTAGCCAAGTGAAGAACTAAGTGGAAAAAGGTAAGGTTCAATCTCATTTTTCATGTGTTATGGATGGTTTATGTGTGTTGTAGTATGTAGAAGTGGATGAAAATCATGAAATCTTGGATGTTGGTGGTGAACCGTGTGGGCCATATTTGGCCGAATATATGTATTGTGTGTAGGAATGAAGAACTAATTTTATTTAGCATGATTTGGTTGTTGTTGCATGGATTCCATAATGAGAATGATGGTTTAATGATTTAAATGGAAGTTGGAATCGTTTGTAGGTTGTTGGAGAAGATAATGTAATTTTAATATAGTTCTTGTATTATTGTGGTTAATGTTGTTAATGTATGGGATGTTTGTATAGTTTGTGAATTTGGCGGAAAGAAATGTATTGTTGTTGTTCTTATGGAAATTTGAGGTTTCGGGTTTCATTATATAGTGGATGGGCTGATTTGAATGTGTTGTGAATTGTTCGAAGCGTTCTTGAATTTTGTTAAGTGATCTTGGGTTCTATATAGTTTTGAATATGCGATCGTTGATATTAGTTTGAATGTATGAAGTTGAATTGAATATGCATGAATGTCGTCGAATTATGTAGAAGGGAGTTATTAATGTTAGAATGTGTTTGGAATTGCTTATGGATATTGTTGATGTGGTTGTTGGTATTGTTGTTGATATTGGCCGAGTTGAATTCTCGGGGTGTTGAATTTACAGGGGAAATGCTGCCCAAATTTTTGTAAATAAAGTGCAAGCTTAAAATGGGATTCCGAGGTGCCTATGACTAATGTTTGGTGTCTAATGACGTGTTGTAGATTTTGAGAAGCCAAGACTTGAGTTTGGATTAGCTTAGGAAGTAATCAAGGTATGTGAAGCTTACCTTTCCTTCTTTTGGCATGTCTTAGATATGGCTAAGTTATGATATGTTATGAACTTCGGGGGTAATTCCATTCTTAAAATCCGAACATGTTTATGATTCGTATTTGCTTTTTGATGTTGGCATCCTTAATGTGGTCAAGCTATGGACCGTATGTCTTTGATACGATTGGATTTGAAATGCTATGTATACGGTTTGTTCCGAAAGGATCTTATGTTTAAAAATGTCCGTAACTTTCATAGACAGAACCGGATGGCTTTGATTTGTTCGTAAAAAGTCCTAAAGGTGAGTAACGTTCGTAACTTTCCGAGGCGGACTCGGATTGGTTTGACGTATAACTATGGTCCTTTGATGTATTTATGACGTTTGATATGTTTCCGAGTGACGCCCGAAAGATGTTTGATATAACTTTTGTCCCGACTTTCAAATGTCAGTCCTTTTACACTATTTCTTACTGTAGTCGAATTATGGCCCTTATGTTTTTTTGTATGACTAAATTTCTAAAGTTGCATAAAAGTTTGTTTTCAAAAGAATTTTGTTCCTAAACGAATCCGAAACTACGAACGCCCGTAACTTTCAAGAAAGGGCTCGGATCGCTTTGATATCTTTGCAAATGATTTCATGACGAGTAATGACTTTAAGTTTCATAGGCGGGCCCGGATTGGGTTGACGCTCGTCCGTGGGTCCCGCGACTTTCTATATTGGTTCTAACGACCTATTTTTGAAAAGAATTTAATGTGACTATCCTTCCGACCCCCGAGTATGACTACTTATTTATCCGTTGAGTCCGAAATAAGGATTTTTATGTATGTGATTTTGATACGTAACTACGGTTTCGAAGTTCGGTTTGATATGTTCCCGAGTGATGTTCGGAAGAAAATCTTATTTGACTACTGCTTTGGCCTATAAATGATGGTTCGTTTCGATTAACCTATTAAGTCTTTGAAAACGTTTTAAACTGTATTTGGTTACTTATGATTCTGCTCGTGCATTCTGTTGTTACATTTTTCGCCGAGTCCCGGGCCGGTATGTGTGATGTTGCCGCTGGATTCTTGACCGCGGTATGTGTGATATTGCCGCTGGATTCTTGGCCGCGGTATGTGTATGTGATGTTGCCGCTGGATTCTTGGCCGCGGTATGTGTATGTAATATTGCCGCTGGATTCTTAGCCGCGGTATGTGTATGTAATGTTGCCGCTGGGTTCTTGGCCGCGGTATGTGTATATGTGACATTGTTGTTGGGTACTTGGCACGGTATGTGTATATGTGATATTGGCCGCTGGGTACTTGACCGCGGTATGTATATATGTGATTTTGACAGTCTGGATTATGATCAGTCGGCTAATGCCAGTTCGTATGATATGTTTGATTTTCCGTATCTATGAGACAGAAACGTTTTTCAAAAGAAAGCGAAGCGTTTTGGCATTCTGATTATCCTATTTGTCTTCCGAACCCCTTATGAATGGTTGTATGTCAGATATAAGTACTTTGGTATTCGGTTATTAGGACTGTTTTCGTACTTCCTAACTTTGCATACTCGTACATATTCCATATCGACCCCTTTCTTCGGGGGCCTGCGTTTCATGCCACGCAGTACCTGCGGATGAGTAAGTGATGTTAGGGGAAGATGTTCCGAGTCGGATCATGCGAGCTCCATTTCTCAGTGAGTCTTGCGCCGAGTCGAGTGTTTTATATGGTATCTGGAGTTAAGTTAGAGACTTTGCAGACAGTGTCGTGTGTATGATATGTCAGTTTTGTAAGCGGCTATGTAAGCCGATGTATTATTATGCATTATGTTACGAACTTCATATGTTTACAGATTTCATACGATGCTAGTTTTATTTGATTTGACAAAGATGAAAGGCATGTTTGTTTTCCGAAAAAAAAATTTCATTATGTACTTATGATATGATTTGAGGGCCCAGCATGTTTATGAGTATTGTGAGAGTCAGCGGGTTCGCTCGGCCCTAGGTAAGGGACGGGTGCCCATCACACCCTATCGGATTAAGGGTGTGATAACAAATTTTATGTAGTATTTTAGTTGTTGTTTGTTGTGGATTATGTAACGAAAATGAAGGTTTGATGATTCAAATGGAAGTCGTAATTGTTGTGGGCTGATTTAGAACGTAATGTGATTTTAATATAGTTGCTTGAATTGATGAAAATGATGATGACAATGTATGGATTTGTTGACATAATTTATGAATGTGGAAGAAGAAAGGTGTTGGTAGTGTTCTTGTTGAATTGGAATGGTTTCGGGTGAAAAGCATGTATTGGTTTGGCTTGTTTGATCATTGAGCGGATTGTTTGAAATGTTCTTGAATCTTAATTGAATGACCTTGGATTGGTATGTGAACTTGAGAGCATTGGTATTGAATTGATCATATGTAGTTTATTTGAATATAAATGAAATGCTATCGAATTGTGTAGAAAGGAATTATTGATGTTAGAATGCGTTTTGAATCACTTATGGATATTGTTGGTATGGTTGTTGGTTTAGTTGTTGTGATTTGGCCGAGTTGAATTCTCGGGGATGTTAAAGTTATATGGGAAATGCTGCCGAAATTTTTGTGGACAAAGTGTTAATTTGGTATTGGATGCTTAAGTGTTTATGGCTAATGGTTAATACCTAACGACATCATTGTAGATCGTGAGAAGTCGAGACGCAAGTTCGGATTAGCTTAGGAAGCGGCTAAGGTATGTGAAGCTTACCCCTTCTTTCTTTGGCATGTCTTAGTGAAAAGTAAGTTATGACACGTACCCCGAGGTAATCCTACTCTTGCGGTCCGAGCCTGTTTATGATCCATATTTGTTTCTTGATATGCATATTCTTAATGTAGTCAAATTATGGTCTTTATGTTTTTCGCATGAATGGATTTCAAAGACTGCAAAAAAGTTTGTTTTCAAAAAAAGTTTGTTTCCTAAACGATTCCGAAACTACGAACGTCCGTAACTTTCGCAGAAAGGCCCGGATCACTTCGATTTGTTCGTAGAATGTTTGAAAGTAAATAATGTTCGTAACCTTCCGAGGCGGACTCGGATTGGTTTGGCATATGACTATGATCCCTAAGGTTCGTTAATACGTTTATGATATATGCTATGTTTTCGAATAACGTCCGAAAGATATTTGAGATAACTATGGTCCGATTTTCAAATGACATTCCGTTTAGACTACTTCATTGAGTCTATGATGATGTTTTATATGCATATGGTTTGTCACTACTCTGCTCGTGCCAGCCTCAATGTATCTTTCACCCAGTCCCGGGCCGGGTACGTATTCGTGCACATTCCGTTGCATTGTTCACCGAGTCCCTCACTAGAGGGCCGGGTACGCTGTATATATATATATGATGATATGATATGATGATGTGATGAGATGGGGATGGCGGCCAGGATGGCATACCGAGTCCCTTGCTAGCGGGGCCGGGACACGCTATTCACCGAGTCCCTCACTAGAGGGCCGGGTACGGTATGTATATATATGTATATCTGCATGCATACATGATTATGATATGATTTTACTCACCGAGTCCCTCACTAGAGGGCCGGGTACGGTATATATGTACGATGATATGATGATTTTACCTACCGAGTCCCTCATTAGGGGGCCGGGACACGCTATATGTTTATATGATAATTATATGACACTGATTTGCATGACATATGTTTTTCAAAGACAAGTCTTATGATTTTCTGTACTCTTTAATTCAGTATGATCCCGCTTACTACATTTCATGCTTTACATACTCAGTACATATTCCGTACTGACCCCCTTTCTTCGGGGGCTGCGTTTCATGCGCGCGAGTACACCCGAGTGCTTGCGAAGATATTAGAAGACGTTCCAACGGGATTGGCGAGCTCCATTTTTCCGGAGTGCTGCCGAGTCAGATTATTATGTTATGGTTTCATGTTCCGTGTTAGAGACTTTGCAGACAGTGTCGTGGGTATAAGATGTCGGTTATGTAAGCGGCTATGTAAGCCGATGTATTATTATGCATTGTATTATAAGTTTCATATGTTATAGATGTTATTTGATTCGAGAAAGGTAAAAAGCATATTATCCTTCGAAAAACTTTCATTATGTATTTGTGGCATGAATTGTGGGCCAGCATGATTATGAGTATTACGAGAGTCTGCGGGTTCGCTCGGCCCTAAATAAGGGTCGGGTGCCCATCACACCCTATCGGATTAAGGGTGTGACATTAGCATAACAAGAGGCTAACCAATCCATGCCCATAATCACATCAAAATCTAACATTTCTAGTTCAATCAAATCAGTTGTAGTCTGGCGATCACATACCACAAGCACATAATTTTTATACACTCGCCTCGCTATTATGGGATCACCAACCTGAGTAGATACTTAGAAAGGTTTAATTGGCTCGGGTTTCACCCCAATACGGTCAGCAATGTAAGGAGTAGTATAAGACAACGTGGAACCCAGATCAATCAATGCATAAACGTCATGAGAGAATATAGATAGTATACCTGTAACTACATTCAGGGAGGACTCAAGATCCTGACGTCCGGCTAAAGAATAAATACGGGGCTGAATACTACCTAAACTGGATCCTCCCCTTCTGCCCCTACCACGACCTGCTGGAATCTGGGGAGTCTGCCCTATCGAGCGCACAGATGAAGAAGAACTGGCTACTGATCCTGTGGGCTGAACCCCACCTCTACTGTACCTCGAGGGACAATCACGCATTATATGCCCAGTCTATCCACAAACATAACAAGTATCTGAACCTTGGCGACACGGGCCCGAATGTAACTTTCTGCACTGACTACATCGTGGGACCGGTGGTCTCCTCTAACTATAATCACCTCCAAACTAGAAACCTGAAGCTCTCGAGCTTTGACCCTGTCCTCAATTAATAGGGTTGTCAAATCTCCTACCCGCGAACTGAGGAGGTGCACTAGTCGCGGACTGACTCGAATACCGGGGGTACTATTGCTGACCCCCTCTATACTCACTACTAGCAGATCTGGCCCTCTTACCCTACCCTCTATCAATGTCGCGCTCATCCCTTTGAGGATGTTGCTGCTCTTCTAAGTTCTGGGCATGGGCTTGAATACGGAAAATATCCATCCCCTCTTGCAATGAATCTGTCCGGCAATCTTTGAATAAATGTGGCCCTAAGCCACTCATAAACCTGTGTACTCTAGCTCCCATATCGGCTACATAGTGGGAGCATACCGGGCCAATGAATTGAAACGGAGACTATACTCCTTAGCACTCATATTCCCTTGCTTTAGATTTAGAAACCTGTCAGCACGGGCCCTTCGAACCTCGGGTGGCAAATAGTAACGAAGGAAAGCATCTACAAATTCCTGCCAAACCGGAGGAGGTGAATTTTCCTTCCTCGAAGATATCCAATTATTATACCAAAGAACCACCAAATCCTGGAGTCTATAAGATGGCAACTCCACAGATTCAGTATCGGAGGCATGGATGATTCTCAACGTCCTCAATGTTTCATCTATAAAACCTTGGGGGTCTTCATCCGGCATCGACCAAAAAATTTTGGGGGATTTAAGTTCATGAAATAACGGGCTCTAGCACTAGTCACCTGGACCCGTACTCTGCCGCTAAGCCTGAGCGGCAACTAGCTATGTCAATACCGAATAGCTTCGGTCATTTGTTGACTCGAAGCACCGGTGGAGGAAGCGGGAGGCATAGTGAGCGGAGCTGAAGCCTCCTCTTGTTCTTCTAGAATAGTTGGAGTGTGAGAGGTATTGGATGGGGCCTCATTATCAGATTTACCCTCTTCTATATTTGTTGGTGGCTCCCTTTCCATTCGCCTTTCTGTCGTAGCCTTGCCCTTCTGGGCGGCTGTGGCTTTTCTCTTTACCGACATCGCTGAAATCATAACGCACAATTAGGGAAGAGAAAATCCTATAACATGGCTCTATCGCACGATCTAGTAAGAAGAAGAACGGTCATTTTTCCTAAATGCCCCGCAGCCTCTTGTTTATAAGTGTGGCGCGCTTCACACCCATAAATGAGAATCTGCTGGACACGGCTCGTAGACACACCTAGGGACAGGAACGGCCGTTTCGATACCACTTTTGTCACGACCCGACTAGAGGGCCATGACGGTACCCGGAGCTGGCTACAGAGCACCACTCATTATGCTAATCAACATACCCAACCTGAACATTCACAATCTCGAAGGCAACATTTCATATATACATATATACATACATAAGCCCTCATGGCTACAAAAATGATATACAAAATATACACCGATATATCCATAGGACATCAACTACCCACGCATCTGTATCTACGAGCCTTTACTAGAATACTGTGACATAAGGACAGGACAGGACCTCGTCATACCCAAAATATATACACAAAATAATATGACCATAAGTAGCACCTCCAGAGTAGTGGAGTGCTCCTGTGAATCCGCTGATAAGATAAGCTCCTACGGGTCTGCACCGTCTCCCTGTTACCTGTGGGCATGAACACAGCGTTCAAAGAAAAGGACGTCAGTATGAAAAGTGTATTGAGTATGTAAGGCATGAATAATACTAACATAACAAAGAAATGATGAAACATGAGGCGAAGATATAACCTGCTTAGCTTTTAATGGAAAACACATGTTGTGCATATCAAATATACCGTCATCGTTAACCCGTGTCCGGGTTACCATCACACGCCGCCTACTAGTGGTGTCATGTCCGGCCCTCTAGGCACGGTGTAATCATACGCAGCCCGCCTTCGCGCTGTCATGCCCAGCCATCTAGGCACGGTGTAATCATAAGCCGGCCGCCTTCGCGGTGTCATGCCCGGCCATATAGGCACGGTGTAATCTCATTATCATATACTCATCATAAAGCATGCATAAGAACTCAAAGACAAACTATAACTCTATCGGGGTGACGTAAGGAAGAGAACTCCCAATTCCATTATGGAGTAGCCATGATCATCACGCCTCACCTTGAAAGAACTAGCATTATAAGGTGAGTGTAACAACAATGAATAACATTAAAGAATCATATGAGGATCATTAGCTTCATAGAAACACCATATCATGAGCTTTAGAATCTCTAGGCTTAGACTCACCATCATCGTTATTATATTCATAACATATCCCTTATCTTTATCTCATGAGAAACCTTTTATAAACGTAGACTCATAGTTTCCGGAATGTAAGAAGGTCATGGAAAGATAAAGGAAATCATGTCATAGGAATCATGCCTTAGAAAAAGAAGGGACTAGCCTCACATACCTTGATGTCACTCTAACTTTATCAATTAAGTGCTTTCCTCCAATGTTCACGATTCCACATTCAAGAGAATTCGTACTAAGATTAGATAATACGAACTATACTTAAGCTCAAGCTAAAGCTAGCGAAAATTGGGCAGCACTTCCTTTGTTTCTACAACTTCCTCCATATGCTATAACAACTCCCAACATCAATAACAACATTCATAATATCATAATCTATAATTTGACAAGTTCGACATTATCCAATTTCCAAAATTCCCTCTCAAAGTCATCTATAACCATGGTTGTCACCCAACGTCGTATTCATTGTCATATAATGCTTCTCCAACATTCTAATTATCATTTGTAACAAGATTATACTCATATCATCTCAAGAAGTATGATTCAAGTCAAGCTACCATTCAAGAAAATCACAATTTCTATGTTTGAACTCCATGTTCCACTTTCTTCCTCAATCCAAGTTATTCAATCATCCAACATTCTTACTAACATGAAATGATCATAAAACTCACCTTTGATTGTGTAGGAATGGGCTTTTGATGAAGGTACTTCACTTGGAGAAAACCCTAGTTCCACTTCCAAAGAATTTCTTGACTTCTAGCAACTCTAGAGAGCTTCCTTACACTTGATTTCCTTGGATTGATGAAGTTGATCTTTGATTTGTCTTGAATTTATGTTAATGAAATATGTAGAACCTTCTAGAGGTCTTGAGAGAGGTGGAGAAGTGAGAAGACTGAGAAATTAGAAATGGGAACATGTATTTATACTTGGAAATTATTCAGCCCATCGGGACTTATACGGACCCTTATACGGTCCGTATAACATTATATGGTCCGTATAAGTGTCTGTATTTCACCATCAGGGAGAATATCTTTTCTGTTAGGGTTATACGGACCTTTATACGGATCGTATAAATTTATACGGACCGTATAAGTGGTCGTATAACTCCACTTTTCTGAACTTATCTCCGTCGTTTTGTTTGATCTCTAATCCTTATGGAACCTTCTTAGCACTTGTTTAACACTTCATTAGAAATCTAAGGGACATCATAACTCTTCCCCAAGACATTACTGAGTCGACATTAGCTCGGTACTTTGCAAAACCTTTCGAAACACAACGTATACTTCACCTTTCTTAACGAACTTTCTTCTCTTGCTTCAAACGTCTTTGGAATCTTAAGTAGAACCGTTAAGTAATACTTCTTACTTGTAGAAACATCATATACTTCTCACCCTGTGTTAGTCTATCTACCATACGAGGACATGAATTTTTTCGACGTGTAACACCGACGGTCCAGATTTCTTATTTAAAAGGCCCTAAGTCATTCATTCATTACCCACTCCAAAAATAAAGCTTTTGGGAGCATTTAAAGGCATTTCTTGGCGAAGAATCATTGCGGTAAGTTCTTACATCTTCATTACCATTCCTTATTCCATTAATCATCATAGGAAAATCTATAAAATGTGCTAGTTTCTTTAAGAACTTGTGGATTAAAAGAGAATTTTATACAAAGTTCAAATAACATATATATACGCTTGTAATCTTGATAAATTCATTGGGTTAACGCTAGATGTATCTAAGGTTTTTAATCATAATCACATCTTTCACTCAACCCGATGATATCACATATAAACCCGTAAGGCTATCATAGTATGGGGACGTCCAAATCACAAATCACACGTACACACCATTAATCGTAAATGATCACCCACAACCCACACATATATGTCTACGATATACAAGAGTCATAACAAAATCATATGACGGGACAGGCGTCGCCCGTACCCATGAATGACATATAGTATATACATATCATCGGAACGATGATACACAAAACATAGGCTATCATAGAATAGGGAGACGCTCCAAATCACAAATCAACAGAATCCTAAGCCGCGGATCGTCCAAATAAGTATCCGTACTCTAAGAGTCATGAAACAAAATCATAGACGTCGGACGGAATATGTACCGAGTATGCAAAGCATGAAAAATATATAAATAGGATCATAATCAACAAGAGATACGCACCAAAACATATCCAAAATACCAAAATGCTTACTCAAAAACATAAATCATGTGGATCGTCCAGAATAAGGTCGCCCGCCCGTCGTTGGCGCCCCCAACACAAGATCGATGAAGGTTTCATATCTCCGTATCCCCGTCACACAATAAACACATCATAACGCCATAAGAGAAGATAACACCAAATATATATCCGGGAAAAAATACCAAAATAGGGGACTCATTAAAACATAAATCATCACACGGAATATAATATAGTGCGCACGATACATAACCCCATAACGAAAGAGATAACAACCATATGCACGAGCAGAGTCGTGAGCAACTATATGCAGTTTAAAACATTTTCAAAGACTCGATAGAATAATCAAATTGAACCATCATTTTAGAACCAAGGCGATAGTCAAATCAAGTTTCTTCCGAATGTCGTTCGAAGATATATCAACGTAACTTTAGGACTCATAGATACGTATCAAACCATATGAAATAACTTATGGAAATTAGGGGCATAATCGTCATTACAAACTCGATAGAGAAGTAAATAATCGACGCTCGAGGGATAAGACGTTAGTCACGCTAAATCCTTTCAAAAGTCGTTAGTATTACACAAGGGAAAGTCTCGGGGCCCACGGACGAGTATCAAACCAATCCGAGTCCATCTATGAAAGTTGGAGACCATTATTCATTATAGAATCTCCTACGAACGTTTCGAAGCGATCCGAGCTCGTCTATGAAAGTTACGGTCGTTCGTAGTTGCGGAGTCTTTAAAAAAAAAAAAAAAACAACGTCCTTTATGCAACATTTAAAATCCAACTATACAAAAGACTTAAGAACCATAATTTGACCATATTAAGAACGTCAACATCAAGAAGTGAATAAGAATCGTATACGGGCTCGGATCTTAAGAATGGAGTTACCCCGAGACTCGTATCATTGCCTACTTACAATTAGGACATGCCAAAAGAAAGAAAGGTTAGCTTTACATACCTTGTCCGCTTCCTAAGCTAATCCGAATTTAAGTCTCGGCTTCCCAAATCTACAACAACATCATTAGATACCAAACATTAGCCATAGGCACTCCGGAATTCAATTCTAGGCTAGCACTTTATCTACAGAAATTTAGGTAGCATTTCCCCAGTAAATTCAACAACCCCGAGAATTCAACTCGGCCAAATCTTCAACAACAATACCAATAACCACACTAACAACATCAACAATCAATTCAAAATGCATTCTAACGTCAATAACTCTTTTCTACATAATTCGACAACATTCCACAAACCCGAAACCTTCCAATTGCCATAGGGATAACAACAACACATTTCTTTCTTCCAAATTCATAAACTACACCAACAATCTACACATTAACAACATTAACCTCAATAATACAAGAAATTATGATAAAATCACATTACCTTCTCCAACAACCTACAAACGATTACAACTTCAATTTGAATCATTAAACCATCATTCTCATCATAGAATCCATACAACAACAACCAAAAATACTAAATAAAATTTAGTTCATTCCTTGTCACAAAACAGCCCATACTCACGGCTCAACATCAACATACAAAGTTTCATGAATTTCATCCATTTCTACACACTATTCCCTCCGTTCTAATCCGTTAAACTCTGAATAAACTTGTTAACAATGAAAAGGAACCTTAATCTTACCTCAAGTGTGCAGCCACCACGTCCACCCTCTTCTTCTTGGTTGATTTTTAGCTCAAATTGAAGGCAACGCGACGTACGACACTTTTCTCTTCATGGGCTTCGGAATTCGGGGCGATTTTGGTCAAAATTAGTTTTTCTCTCTAGGCTCTCCTCTCTCTTTTTCTCCAGAATTTTCTGGGTGTTTTGGTATGAAATATGAGGATAAAAGGCTGATATTTCATTTAAAAAGGTGTGGGTAATGGGCCTGACCCGGTTGGGCTCGGGTTGGGCCTGGCCCACTGACCTTTCTGCCTTAAAACGTCCATATCTCCTTATCCCGATGTCTTCTGTGAACCCACGACCTATGGTTGGAAATCTATTTCAATTATCTACAACTTTCATTCTGGGAGTTTTCCCAAATTCCAAACTCATAATTTTTTTGCCCCTCAAAGTCGTATCACCCGAAGACGTTTTCTTAAATCGTCCTTTTCGAGGGCTTACACTCATTTTTAGCTTATGGGTCCTTCTTAGGACTTGCTCAACTTCACATGTACTACCCATATATCTCTTCATATGTCCTTTATAAAATCCCGACATGTGGGTCCCACCTTAACACACGGCCACTTTGGCCTTTTCATGAAATTTTTATTTCAACTTCTAGCCCCTAATTTCCCTTAATATTCCATACCAATAAAATTCATAAACAACTTATGCATTAAAACAAAATCGAAGGTCAAAAATCTCAACCTCGCATCCCGAAGTAGTCTTGCCCTTAACTTATCGTGGTTAGCCCGGAATGTCCCAATGCACAAAATTCGGGATATAACATCCTCCCCCTTTAGAACATTCGTCCTCGAATGTTAAACTAGCCTTACAGGGTCTTATAAGCACTTCGGGGGAGTCTCTTTTATAGCTACCACATACAATTCATTCACCAATCAACATAACCTACCTGGGAATTTGGATTACTTGACGACATAGGAAACAAGTAGGAATACGTATTCTTCATCTCTTCCCTGTTATTGTTCCGCTACAATACCTTAACGGAAGCTATGTATTTAGTACACAATTTTCTCACCTGATGGTCCAATATACCTCGGGCTTAACTTCTCTTTTCTGCTGAATCTCGTAACACCCTTCATGGGTGACACTTTCAGAAATACTTAATCGCCAATTTGGAGCTCCAAATGTTGACGTCGATTATCTGCATATGACTTCTATCGACTCTGGCTGCCAAGAACCTTTTCTGCATAAGCTTCACCTTATCAATAACTTGCTGAGTCTTATTCGGCCAATTAACTTAGTTTCGCCAACATCGAACCAGCCAGTCGGTGTCCCGCACCTTCTGCCATACAAAGTCTCATACGGCCATCCGGATGCTAGAATGGTAGTTGTTATTATAGGCAACCTCCATACGTGGCAGATGATCATTCCAACTATCTCTGTAATCAATAACGCAAGCTCGCAACATATCCCTTAGCGTCTGAATAGTACGCTCGGTCTGCGCGTCAGACTAGGGGTGACATACTGTACCGAGACTCACTTATGACATCATCCCTTCTGGAGTGAGCTTCAGGAGTTAACTGTAAACTGAGCTCTTATGTCTGAGATCATAGATGTGAGGGTGTTATGAAGTCTCTCCATATAATTGCGCATAGCCTTTAACTGAATAAATGGTCTTGGATATACTATTGTACTGGCTCCTGGCGGTTCAATGGTCGGCGTCGTTAGTCCTTATATCCTTGTCACCATTTTCCTTTACATTCCGAGTACTCACCTAACATGACTTTATCGTTAGTGAATATAGTGGTTATGTATATACGAAATGGTCCTGCATCCTTCGCTATCCTTCGCAGTACTGCTATATTTATGGCAACTCATAATTCGAGTTTAAACTGAATCCTTGGGCTCTTGCCACAACTTTTCCTTTAGCTTTTTGCCCTCAAATCTTACAATGCTACACAAAAGCATAGGGCTACGAAAATTTTTACTACCTTACAATTCTCTCATAACACAAGTATACGTGTCTCTGATTTCCCTACGTTGGCAATCATTTCGAACTCTAGCTCCAAGCTAATAAATTTGCCCTTCAGGCATGAAGACGCCGTAATCCCTTTCAAGTCAGTATGTTCTCCCCCCCTTTATTAAGGGGGTCCTAACGCACCCATAGCTTTTAGATATCCATCGTCTCGACACTTATCTTTCGAGAATTAGAAATCTCTTAACATCGTTGCACGGCCTAATCATCCTTTTCTTTACTTCTCATTTTTCGTCGTGATCACTACCCTTTCGTTCCACTCGTCGAAGTCTGTTCTCTAACCTCACACATTCCTCTCTTATCCCATACTACCACACTCTATCCCTCTCACACGCCTAACCTCGAATTTTTATCCAAATAGTGTCGTGCTTCCCGTCGCCCTCTCTTGGAGGCTTCCCTCTCTCATGTTCCTTACTCTTTCCCTTTTTCCGACATTTAGGTCACCTTGCCTTCCATCTATTCACTTTCTTTCTTTTCCAAAATATCATTGTGTTAGAACTTTCCAAGCTTAACCTGTAGTGAAATGTCACACCCCAATCCTACTAGGGTGTGATGGGCACCCAACCCCATATTCGGAGCCGAGCGAACCCGCTGACTCTTATTACATACATACTTTCTTTGGATTCTTAGATTAAACAAAAATAAAATACATAGTAAAACTTTCAAAACCTTTTGTCGTTTCAGCTTAAACACAATCCTGTAAACATAAGGGCTCGTAACATAATGTATAATAAAAACACATCAACTAGTGGAACCCTTTTTAAAGCCATACCTAGACCCACAACTCGTTCGCAAAGTCTCTAACTTCGAACAAACCGCACAAAGACATATATCCGACTCACAAAGACTCTGGCACAATGGAATCTACCAACTCCGCCGGAACGTCTTCTCGCAATAGCTCTTACTTGTCCGAGTGTACCGTCGGTAGAGGAACGCGGCGCCATAAAAGGGTCGGTACGAGTAATGTACTGAGTATGTAAGGCATGAATAATATCACGAAATCATAATAGAGAACATAAAACACAACATAGGAGAGTGATATAACCCGTATCTCCGTTTTTGTCTACCATGATATTATGCAAGTTAGCTTTACCTTTTGGAGTACTATATA
>NW_026716341.1:0-17388 GCF_029784015.1 Lycium ferocissimum
GCATATATGATCCCTGATTCGACTCGTTTTTTTTTTGGGAGCCCCCCAAAAAAGGGGCCCGAGAAAATTTATTTGCACTATGTTTAAATGATTTTGTTCCCACAGGGTTTCCCCTCCGGGGCCCCAAAAAATGGGAGGGCGGGTCATTATATGTTCTTGATGTTATTTTTTTTCCAAAATTTCATTATTTATATTTTGGCATTTCTTTACGAGGTCTCGGAAAAAGGTACTCACCTTTGTACTTCGGACTCGACTATACCCCCGTTTTTTATTTCGGATCCCCGCTCGGGGGTTCGACAATTACATTAACCCTTGTTCTAAACTAGGGTTTATATTGGTTTAAATTTCCCAACATACCGGAACTTTTTCCGTTTGCCCCTCCCCCTTTCCGGGGGTTTTTCCCGGTTAAAAATGCCGCGGGGACCCCCAGATGACGAAAAATTGTAGAAGATGTTTCCGCGGCGTTGGCAAGCCCCTTTTCGGGTTTTGGGGGTTAAAAACCTTGTGTGTTATTTTTTAAATATTTTTTGGGGTTTTTGGGAAAAATTGGGTATGAATGTATTTTGTAAAGCTCCACCCGGTGATTTGTCGTCTGTATTATATAAAAAATTTTCCTTTGATTCGGTTTGTTGACTTGAGTACGGAAAAAAGAATAGTTCGAAAGTATTTGTTGTATTTGTCATTTTCATTTGACAAAGGTTCGAGAGATTATGTTTGTAATAAGAGTCGGTGGGTTCGTTTGGCCCCCGAAGGGGGGGAAATTTTTTTGTCCCCTAGAAAAAACTGGGGTGTGACACAAAACTGAATCGTAACAAAACGTAAATATAGAACATGGCATATCATGGGATAAAGAGAAACCCAAAACTACGAGTCCCTTTTGGCGGGGTACCGTAAATGTTTAGTCCGGAACGTGCAAATCCGATCCATATAAACGGGTATTATATTTTTGCGAAACGTGGGGCCCCGCCCCTATGGGTATTTTTTGGCGGAACGTGCGGCCCGACCCCCTTATAATTTTCCGGGGAACGTCGGCCCGATCCGTAACCACGTACCCCGCGCCCGGGCATCCGCGCCCGGGAAGTTTCCCCTGTCTACTATGCCCCCCGGTGGGGTGGTTACGCGTATATAACGCTCTCGCCCTTTCCCATATTCATATACATATATCATATTCTATCTAATATTCTATATTTTCATCTATCATATTCATATATCATATCCATATATCATATTCTATATCATATCCGTATATCATATTCTATATCATATGAGTAGCTGGGGGGAAAAACCCCCAATTTAAAGTCATGTATCTATCGGAGTGACATAAGGTCGGTAGCCTCCGATTTTACGGAATAATTACCCCGTTTTGTCTCCCTTGAAGGAAAAATTTAAATTTTAAAAGGTGAGACGTTTGATGAAAAAAATAGCTTCACGGGGGAAATAGCTCAACATTCTCCTTATCGTTTTTAAACCCGGGCAATAGTTATATCAAAAATCTTTCGGCCCGGTACTCGGAAACATATCAAATACCCTAAGTATGTCAAAGTATCGTAGGGACCATAGTCGTATCCCAAAATCTTTCCCGCCCCTTTTTATGAAGAACCAAGTCATCATATGTCCAAAATTTTCTGAACAAATGGGCCCCGACCCGGGGCCCTTTCGGTGAAAGTTACGGATTTAAAAATAGTTTCGGAATCGTTTAGAAATAAACTCTTTTGAAAGCAAAATCTTTATGCAACTTTTAAAAAACTTGATTATACAAATGACATAAGGACTAGGATTTGACCCCCTTAAAATACAAATATCAAAAAGCCAATGAGAATCATAAACATGCTCGGATCAGGAATAGGTTGCCCGAAGTTGTGCCTCTTATTCTGGGCCCTAAGACATGCCAAAAAAAAAGGGGTGGGGCCCCTGCCGACCTCCCATTGGCTACGTCTTCCGCCCCAGCTTGCAAAAAACTACATTCGAGAGGATTCACACTAATGTTAAAAATCCGGGATTACATACTTATCTCAAGTTCCAAAATTAAACTATTTTATATTCTATCGAAAATCGGGAAAATCTCCCTTTTGGGGGCCTAGCCCGAATTCTCAATTCATCAACCAACAACAACAACAACAATATCAACATCAATAATATCATTTCCCATATCAAAATTTCCCTAAAACAACCCTTTTTTTTTTTTCCAATTTCCATAGCTAATAAAATTTCCTTTTTTCGACCTTTAATCGTTCTACCGAATTCATAAACTATAAACCCAAAAATCCGCATGCTAACAATCATCATTCTTTGAACACAAAAACCTATATTAACATCATATTACTCTCCAAAACAGCCCACAACAAATTCAAAAATCAACATGGTCATCAAACATTCATTTTAACGTAGAATCAAAGGCCCAAAAATTTCAAACATACTAAATAAAATTAGTCCCCCAAAACCCTATATAATACTACATGACAGGAAACCCACAACAATCACAACTTCAATTTAAACCATTCAATACCTTCATTTCCATCACATAGAATTACAACAACAACCCAAAAAGTTAAACAAAATTGATTTTACCCCTTTTCCAAAATGCCCTAAAAAGAACCTAATCCTATTCTTTGAATTCCATTCATTTCCATATACTATAACATGCTCAAATCATCCATAGAACATGTAAGGGAAGGTTAAAACTTCCTTTTCCCCCCAACTCCTCCCCCGGCTAGCTTTGGTGAAACACAAAGGACGGTTTTTTTTGTTCTAACAACCCCCCACGTCGGCGAGAACCTTCCAAATTTGTAGAGAAACTAGGAGAAAATAATTTTTGGAGATCAATTCTTGACCCTAAAATTTTTCCCAAATTCTTGATGAAGTGTGGTCTTTCCTTGAACCATAACACCACATATATATATATATATGTATAAATGGGCATATGGGGCCATTTTCCCCCCTTTTATCTTTTTTTTTTTTTTCTTTTCCTCAATTTCTAGAAAATTTTTTTTGTCATTAAAAAATGACCAAATTTTTTTAAATTGCCCCGGGGTTTTTGTCCACGTACCCCTTTAAACCTTGAAATATAATAGTTTTAAAATTTCCCAAATTTTCCCTTAATATTTCCAATAATATTTATAAGCGACTTGCCCCATTAAATCAAAAAGGAAAATACCTTGTCCTTAACTTTCTTTTCCCCCATTACCGAACTCGGACTCTTGTATTGCAAAAAAGAGCATCAATGATCTTGCATCCTTGGAAATAAATTGTCTTAGTTAACTAGCTAACTCCTAAAAACCCCAATGTCCGAAACTTGGGGGTGTAATAATATCTAGAATACGGTTGCCTGGGCCCCCCCATCTCGGTTTTGCTAAAAAGGAAGATGCGGCCCCCTGTACTTTACCCTCATCCGTATGGGCCTTCCCCTTTGTGCGGCTGCTCGCTCTTCAAATTCGGCGTGGGCTTGAATATGGGAGATATCAACCCCCTTCCCCGGGAGTGAAGTTGTAAAGGTCTACGACAAATATTTTAAACCCCCCTCGTAAATTAGTCCCCCCGGTCCCCCATATCGGCTACCTAGGTCGGAGCATTTTTTCCAATGAATTAAAATGGAGACTATCCCCCCCTACTCTATTTCTTTGCCTTAAATTAAAAAACCCCTTCGGCTCGGCCCAAACGACCTGGGGTGGCAAATAATGGTAAATGAAAGCACCCTACGAACCCCCTGCCATCTGGGGGAGGCACTTTTCCCCTGCGGTTTGGGTTTTTTTAAAGGCCCGGGTATATCACCCAAACGCGGGCCTTAATTCCCGGGCTCGGTTCGGACCCCAGGTTTTTTCTCGGCGTCCTCAACATCTCATCCAAAAAACCCCGGGGGCTTCGTTCGGGGACTCGAAAAATTCGGAGGATTAAAAACGGTTTACGGGCCCCTTGCTAGCGCTCCCATCGCCCCCCGACTTGGCCCCTTTGGGGGGGCACCCAGGCAACTGGGCCGGGGCAAAAAGGAATGCCTCCCGGGCATCTGTGGCCCCCAAACGCGATGGGGGGCGGAACTTGGGCCCCGGGGAGAACCCTTTTTGCCCTAAGATAGTCCCCGAACTCGTTATGGGACCCCCTCTTCTTTTTTCCCGGGGTCTTTTTTCCGCCCTTTTACCTTGTCTTTCCTTTCCGGGGGGGGGGTTTTCGTTCCTCTTTATTGGCATTCTTGAAGTCATAAGCACAATTGGGGGAAAAGGGGGAAATTTATATTTTATCTCTTTGCACGAAAACATGAAGAAGAAGGACGATCCCTGAAAGCCCTCTTTTTTATAAGTGTGGCGCGCCCCTTAACCCCTAAACAAGACTGCGGAACCTACCAAAACACACCCAAGGGGCGGAACGCTCGGAAACCCCACGACCCAAATAGAGGGCCCGTGATGGGTATTCGGGGCCCCCCCGTCGAACCCGCTTTGGAAAATCATCAAAAAACCAAAAGAAAATATACCATTCCCAAAACCAAAAAATCATGAAATGATCTTTGGAAAAATTCTCTCAAAACAAAAATGTACATAAGCCCACGAGGGGTACAAAATGATAAATAGAGAATAAACACTAAGAGATCACATAACTCTGCGACGGTTCTACGAGCCTTTACACAGGTGCGAAATCTAAGGATGGGACGGACCCCGCCGCCGAAAAATATAAACAAAACAATATTAAAAAAAAACGCAACTCCGGAGTAGTGGAGCGCTCCATGGATCTGCTAATAAAAAATCCTAACTATCGGTCTCGTCTGCGGGCCGGGCGCGACATCCTAAATGAAAGGACGTCGATACGAACAAAGTGCGAGTATATGGCTGTATAACAACGGGAAAACCCCGGCGGAATCATGCATGCCTTTTTTCCGACCAACATCATATCATATACATACGCATATAATTTGCCCGATCATATGGGCCCCGATTTTGATCTCTTTAAACCCAACGCCCGGGGTAATCGTCTCTTTCGCCCAAAGTGGTGTTTTCAAACTAACTAGGCTTGGTGTAATGATCTTATAGCCCCCCGTACGCCCCGCGTAGTGGTGTCTTCCCCGGGAAACTAGGCACGGTGTAATCATGCGCATACATAACATAAAAACATGCATGAAGGGAAATGAAAGCTACCTCATCGGGTGACGTATGGTCGGTAACCTTCGATTATATTATGGAAAATCATCATCCTATGTCTCCCCTTTAAGGAACTACTATCTGAGGTGAGATGGCCAAAAATAAAAAAAATAAACGGGATCATTAAGCTTTATTATGGGATCAAATTTATAAGCTTTGGGAATTTTAAAAGAATTAATCATCTAATTTTCCCCCCAAAAATACATCTTTTCTTTTTTTTCGCCCCGAAGCTCTTAACAACCCCCAAACTTTCGGCTTTTTTTGATGTAACACGGTCTGGAAACATAAAAAATCGTAATATAGGAGTCATCCTTTGAAAGAAAGGGATTTGCCTTAACTACCTTTTTCGTCCTTAAGGATAAACGTTCTCCCTTCCCCCGGGTCGCGATTTCATTCGAGAAATTCGTACCAAGGTTAGGCCATTGGAAACATACTTAAGTTTGAACTAAAATAACTAAAGGGGTAACGGAAATTGGGGGGCATTTCCTTTGTTTCGACAACTTTTTTCCCTATAATAAGCAACTCCCAAATATCCGTACCCCAAAACCACAATACCATAGTCAACGAGACTTCTTCAAGTTAAGCTCGTTCAAATTTTCAAAACTCCTTTCAAAGTCCTTCCCAAAAATAACTAAACCGACACCTATTTGTCATATAATCTTTCAAAATCATTAGTACCACCCCCAAAAAAGATTATTCTCATGGTATACTAGGAATTATATTTTAAAATTAATTCCAAAATTTAAGAATACCATTAAATCCATATTTGAGTTTCATATTCTACTTCCCCCCATTCAAATTATTCCAACCAAGTACTCAATAACATAAATAGATATAAAAATACCTTTTATCATATAAGGATGAACTTTGGATGGATATACTTCACTTGAGAGAAACCCTTAAATTTCCCAAAAAGAACTTTACTTTAAAAACCCTTTGTGAGCCTTTCTTTACTTGATTCTTAGTAATTAAACGTTGATTTCCCCGGGTTTGTCATATTTGGGGGAAAGTTCTAGAGCTCTCGGGGTTGTGGGAAGATGGGGAA
Source organism: Lycium ferocissimum (assembly GCF_029784015.1). Classification (NCBI taxonomy): domain Eukaryota; kingdom Viridiplantae; phylum Streptophyta; class Magnoliopsida; order Solanales; family Solanaceae; genus Lycium; species Lycium ferocissimum. The sequence continues at coordinate 6,169 of NW_026716341.1, forward strand.
AAAAAAATTGCTTTCATCTATTTATAAAAAAAAAAAAAAAGTTGCCCCTCTTGGTTATAGGACCTTATACGGTCCTATAAGTGACCGTATAATCCCCCCGGGGATTGAACTTCTCATGAAGGTTATACGGACCGTATAAACTTATCGGACCATATAAGTGCTCGTATAACTCAATTTTTTTGAAATTGTTTTCATCGATTCGTTTAATCTCAAATTTTTACGGAACCTTCTTGGCACTTGTTTAACACCTCATTAACCATCTAAGGAGCCCTATAGCTTCTCCCAAGACATTACTAAACAATCTTAACTTAATAATTGTGAAATCTTCCAAAACCAATTTATACTTTACTTCATTCGACGAACTTAATTTCTCCAATTCGAATATTTCAAAAATCTCCGTATACACCTTTAAGCTACCAAATCCCCTCCTTGGGGTCATATGGGCTTCATGTCCACCTCAAGCTTGCATTAGTCTATTCACGCCAAACCAATTACCCGAGATGTAAAAACGCCCTTACGTGTCCATACGAAGGGATTTTTCTTTTAAGCAATGAGAAAAAATGGTGGCTTTTTATCCAAAACCGAGATATGAATCTACTTAGGGCCGCAATCCTTCCGTTAACCTTCGCACGCCTTTTACATTCTATACTACCCGGATATCATCGATGGCCTTGATCTTATCCGGGTTTAAATTTTGATCCCCCGATTCGACACCATGAAACCCGGAACGTCTGAACCTACTCCCAAGGCGCACTTCTCCGGGTTCAACTTCATGTTGTACTTGCGCAGTATATCAAAGGTTTCCTGCAAATGTTTCAAAAGGTCCTCTGTTTCCAGGGACTTAACTAGCATATCATCAATATAAACTTCCATCGTTTTACCTACTTGTTTTTTGAACATCTTGTTAACTAGGCGTTGATAGGTAGCACCGACGTTTTTTAATCCGAACGACATTACATTGTATCAGTAAGTTCCATACTTGGTTACGGAAGAAGTCTTTTCCTGATCTTCCGGGTTCATCTGCAGTTGGTTATACCCGAATATACGTCGAAAGCTTAATAGTGGTGACCTCGGGGCGGAACACACAGTCATATCTAAGTGGGACCCGAAGCAAAACAATCGGCATTAGGCGAAGAAATTTGATTAGTTTACTCCTAAGTGTCACGGCCAATCGGAGGGCGCGGCCAGACACCGGTGCTAACCCGCTTTGGGCACTGTTAACATACTTTCCGCATTACGTCTAGGTGAGCCACGTAACTAAATCATACTTTTCATTCATCAATCCTTACAATCTATTAAACACCGATACATTTATATCGTCATTAACAACTATACATATCAAATTTCTTCCGATTTTGTTAAAAGTGCACAAGTTGCATATTCATCTTTTCATTGGCATGGAGTGTTAAGGGTAAATTTGGAATAAGGAAAATTTGGGGTTAAAAGTGAATTATGGAAAGTTAAGCATTTCATGAAAATTAAGGGCTAGAAGTGAAATTTTGGAAAGATAATATTTCATGAAAATGGCCATATGTGGCCATGTGTGTGGTGTGGGCCATAGCCCACATGTGTTAATTATATAAGTGGCAAAAGATGACTAATTAAGTCATCTTCATCATTTAGCACCCTAGAAAATTCAAGAAGCATGGAGAAAGAACAAGAGGCCATTCGGCCATGACCAAGAAAAATTGGAGTCCAAAAATTGACAATCATGTTGTTGCTTCATAATTTAAACTCACGTTGACAAACATTATATTTCGTATTTTTGTACGTCGGATTATTCGCAAGCTGAGGTGGGGTCCACACACTGAGATTTTTTTTGGGACATACGACAATTTATATGAATCACATATGTGAAGTTAAACATAACTCAAGAAGGACCCTTGAGCCAAATCAAAGTGGAAGTCCTCCAAACAAATATTTTTAAGTAATGTTTTCGGGTGATCTGACTTCGAGGGGCAGAAACGGTATTATAAGTTTGGAATTTGGAAAAACACCAAAGATAGAAGTTGTAGATAATTGAATTATCTTTCCAACCATAGGTTGTGGGCCCACAGGTGACATCGGGATAAGGAGATATGGACGTTTTAAGGCGGAAAGGTCAGTGGGCTAGGCCCAAACCGGGCCCAATCGGGTTAGGCCCATGACCCATGCCTATTTAAGTCTAATTTCAGCCCTTTCCTCTCATTTTTCAGACCAAGAATACCCAGAAAATTCTGGAAAGAGAGAGAGAAGAACCTTGGAGAGAAGAAAAACCAATTTTGACCAAAATCTGAGCCCCGAATTCCGAAGCCCATGAAGAGAAAAGTGTTGTACGTCGCGTTGTCTTCAATTTGAGCTAAAAATCAACCAAGGAGAAGAGTGATAACGTGGGGGCTGCATGCTTAAGGTATGAATACGGTTCCTTTTCATTGTTAACGAGTGTATTTAGAATTTTAACGGATTAAAACGGAGGGGATAGTGTGTAGAAATGGATGAAATTCATGAAATTTTGTATGTTGATGTTGAGCCGTGAGTATGGGCTGTTTTGTGACAAGGAATGAACTAAATTTATTTAGTATGTTTGGATTGTTGTGTTGTGGGTTCTATGGTGCTAATGAAAGTTTAATGGTTCAAAGTGAAGTTATAGTTGTTTGCGGCTTGTTATGGAATTTTATATAGTTTATTGAATTTATGGAAGTAATGGATTATTAATGTAGTTCATGAATTCGGAAGGAAGAAAATGTGTTGTGTTGTTTCCTTGAACTTGGAGGTTTCGGGTTTCATTATGTAATGGATGGAATGTTGTTGAATTGTGTCGAAAGGGTTATTAATGTTAGAATGCGTTTTGAATCGATTATTGATGTTGCTTATATGGTTGTTGGTATTGTTGTTGAAGATATTGGCCGAGTTGAATTCTCGGGGTTGTTGAACTTATAGGGGAAATGCTGCCCAAATTTCTGTAAATAAAGTGATGGCTTGGGATTGGATTCTTAAGTGCTTATGGCTAATGTTTGGTGTCTAATGACATTGTTGTAGATTTCGAGAAGCCGAAACTTGAGTTTGGAATAGCTTAGGAAGCAAACGAGGTATGTAAAGCTTACCTTTCCTTCTTTTGGCATGTCTTAGATATGAGTAAGGTATGATATGTTATGAGCCTTGGGGGTAACTCTATTCTGAAATTCCGAACATGTTTATGGTTCACACTCGTTCCTTGATGTTCGCATTTTGATACGGTCGGATTATGGTCCTTATGTCTTCCGTATGATTGGATTTTAAAAGTTGCATAAAAAGTTTTGTTTTTAAAAGAGTTTGTAACTACGAACGTCCGTAACTTTCATAGACGGAACCGGATTGCTTTGATATGCTCGTAAATGATTCCATAACGTATAGTGACTATGATTTTCGTAGGCGGGCCCGGATTGGGTTGATGCTCGTCCGTGGGTCCCGCGACTCCCTTCTGTATGGTTCTGATGGCTTTTGAAAGAATTTGGTATGACTATTTTTCCGACCCCCGAATATGATTATATACTTATCTGTTAAGTCTAAAACGAGGATTTCCATGCATATGATTTTGATACGTAACCTTGGTTTCTGAAGTTCGGTTTGATATGTTCCCGAGTGATATTCGGAAGAAAACCTGATTTAACTATTGTTTCGGTTTTGGAATAACATTTCGTTTTGATTATCCTATTGGGTCTTTGTAAGTGTTTTGCATTGCATATGGTTTCCCACGATTCTGCTTGTGCATCTTGTTGTATGTCTTCCGCCGAGTCCCGGGCCGGAATGTTATTGTGAGCACTATGTTATATTTTGAAGTATGATGGGATACGAAGTTTGATGTGATATGATAATATGATAAGATGATGATTCTGTTCGGTATCGGAGCCGGTGGTGGGGCAAACCCAATGGTGGGGCAAACCCAGTGGTGGGGCAAACCCAATGGTGGGGCAAACCCAATGATGAGGCAAAATTCCACATTGGTTTAGGCAAATCCCACATTGGTTTAGGCAAATCCCACACTGGTTTAGGCAAATCCCACATTGGTTTAGGCAAATCCCACATTGGTTTAGGCGAATCCCACATCGGTTAATGTCACTCATATGATAAGTTATGATGTTATGATGTGCTACGGTATGTATATGTATGATCTGTATTTCAGGAGTAAGCGTGTTGGCATTCTGATTATTATATTTGTCTTCTGTACCTCTGTTGTCCGATTTGTGTTTCAGATGCAAACACTTTGGTTTTTCGGGTTGTTATGCTCACTTTCTGTACTCCTTACTTCGGTTATGATCTTATTTTCTGTATGCCATGCTTTACATGCTCAGTACATATTCCGTACTGACCCCCTTTCTTCGGGGGCTGCGTTTCATGCCGCGCAGGTATATACAGATGAGTTGAAGATGTTCCAGCGGGGTTGGCGAGCTCCATTTTCTTCCGGAGTGCTGCCTAGTCAGAGTGTTAAAGTTATGATATCTGGAGTTATGTTAGAGACTTTGCAGACAGAGTCGAGTGTATGATATGTCGGTTTTGTAAGCGGCTATGTAAGCCGATATTTCATTGTGCATTATGTTGCAGATGTGTTATGACTACGGATTTCATTCGATTTGAAAAAGATGAAAAGCATGTTGTTCTCTGAAAATTTTTCATTATGTGCTTATGTCATGTTTTGCGGGCCCAGTATGATTATGAGTATTACGAAAGTCAGCGGGTTCGCTCGGCCCTAGGTAAGGGTCGGGTGCCCATCATGCCCTATCGAAAATTAGGGTGTGACAAATTGGTATCAGAGCAGTTCGTCCTAGGGGTTGTCTGCAAAGTCGTGTCCAGTAGAGTCTTGTTTATGGTGTGTTGCGCGCCACATTTATAAACAGGAGGCTACCGGGCATTTAGGGTGGTTACTCTTCTTTCATATCTGAGATCGTGCCATAGAGCCAAGTCATAGGAAATGAGATTATTTGCGCTAACTTTCGATTGCAGCAGAAGAATGACCTCGACAGAAGAAAGTGATTGATGATGTTGGAAGTTACAGAGCACGCAGGTAAGCAAAGGTATGAAAAATGTATGTCGGATGAGATATTGAAGTACGATTGAGATACAAGTGGAAAACTGAAAGGGAAAGTAAACAAGAAAATGTAACAGGTGCAGTTTGAGTTGGGCATATGAGGTATGTTCACCATTTTCGTACTATTATCGATATTGGGAGCCCTGTGAGGCTGTGATATGATATGATATGTGTATATATATGTTGGCCCTGTGAGGCATTGTTGGTATTTCCTGCGTGCAGGTTTTGGGATAGTAAGAAATATAGAGGAAACTCTGCCGAAATTTTCCCAGAAATAAAAAGAGAATGAGATATGGGTCTGTGATATGCTTTGAAAGGTTGTGTCAATAGCAAGGGTAAGATTTGGCCAAGTTGCAAGTACGGCTGATTTTGAAAAATAAGTTAATAGCTGAATTGATGGTAATGGCAATCGGAGGTCGATACCGATATGGAAAAAAAAAAGAATGTGGAAAGGGTTTGTGATATTAAGAGATGATTTAGAAGAGGTTGGCCGGAAAAAAAAGGGGGGGGGGGGGGGGGGGGGGTTAAGTTTGGGAAGTGTCAACATAATGATATTTGGGAAAGAAAGAAAGTGAGTAAATGAAAGGCAAGAGGATCAAAATGTCGGCATAAAAGTGCCGCCTAAGTGAGACTGGAAATACGGGAATAGGGCAAAATATAATCGGGTGATAGTATAAGTATGCCCCTAAAGGGGGAAGCGAGTGCGAGAGATGCAAGTGTAAGATAAAGAAATGACACGAGATAATGTGCCTAGAATGTTACAAGTTGAGCAAAGGGAATTACAAGAAGGAAAAGTTTAAACCGAGATATATTGGACCTTATTACATTATTCGTAAGGTAAGAGGAGATGGAAAAGAGATATGATTGGTAGAAGAGATTGCGTGCCATGGTAATAAAGGAAACCCCCGAGATTCTCACAAGACCCTATGCGATTAGTTGAACATTCGAGGACGAATGTTCTAAAGGGGAAGGATGTTATATCCCGTATTTTGGTACATTGGGATAATCCGAGTTAGTCATGATAAGTTAAGGACAAGGTTGTAATTTCTTCCGATTTTGTTAAAAGTGCACAAGTTGCATATTCATCTTTTCATTGGCATGGAGTGTTAAGGGTAAATTTGGAATAAGGAAAATTTGGGGTTAAAAGTGAATTATGGAAAGTTAAGCATTTCATGAAAATTAAGGGCTAGAAGTGAAATTTTGGAAAGATAATATTTCATGAAAATGGCCATATGTGGCCATGTGTGTGGTGTGGGCCATAGCCCACATGTGTTAATTATATAAGTGGCAAAAGATGACTAATTAAGTCATCTTCATCATTTAGCACCCTAGAAAATTCAAGAAGCATGGAGAAAGAACAAGAGGCCATTCGGCCATGACCAAGAAAAATTGGAGTCCAAAAATTGACAATCATGTTGTTGCTTCATAATTTAAACTCACGTTGACAAGATTATATTTCGTATTTTTGTACGTCGGATTATTCGCAAGCTGAGGTGGGGTCCACACACTGAGATTTTTTTTTTGGGACATGCGACAATTTATATGAATCACATATGTGAAGTTAAACATAACTCAAGAAGGACCTTGAGCCAAATCAAAGTGGAAGTCCTCCAAACAAATATTTTTAAGTAATGTTTTCGGGTGATCTGACTTCGAGGGGCAGAAACGGTATTATAAGTTTGGAATTTGGAAAAACACCAAAGATAGAAGTTGTAGATAATTGAATTATCTTTCCAACCATAGGTCGTGGGCCCACAGGTGACATCGGGATAAGGAGATATGGACGTTTTAAGGCGGAAAGGTCAGTGGGCTAGGCCCAAACCGGGCCCAATCGGGTTAGGCCCATGACCCATGCCTATTTAAGTCTAATTTCAGCCCTTTCCTCTCATTTTTCAGACCAAGAATACCCAGAAAATTCTGGAAAGAGAGAGAGAAGAACCTTGGAGAGAAGAAAAACCAATTTTGACCAAAATCGAGCCCCGAATTCCGAAGCCCATGAAGAGAAAAGTGTTGTACGCCGCGTTGTCTTCAATTTGAGCTAAAAATCAACCAAGGAGAAGAGTGATAACGTGGGGGCTGCATGCTTAAGGTATGAATACGGTTCCTTTTCATTGTTAACGAGTGTATTTAGAATTTTAACGGATTAAAACGGAGGGGATAGTGTGTAGAAATGGATGAAATTCATGAAATTTTGTATGTTGATGTTGAGCCGTGAGTATGGGCTGTTTTGTGACAAGGAATGAACTAAATTTATTTAGTATGTTTGGATTGTTGTGTTGTGGGTTCTATGGTGCTAATGAAAGTTTAATGGTTCAAAGTGAAGTTATAGTTGTTTGCGGCTTGTTATGGAATTTTATATAGTTTATTGAATTTATGGAAGTAATGGATTATTAATGTAGTTCATGAATTCGGAAGGAAGAAAATGTGTTGTGTTGTTTCCTTGAACTTGGAGGTTTCGGGTTTCATTATGTAATGGATGGAATGTTGTTGAATTGTGTCGAAAGGGTTATTAATGTTAGAATGCGTTTTGAATCGATTATTGATGTTGCTTATATGGTTGTTGGTATTGTTGTTGAAGATATTGGCCGAGTTGAATTCTCGGGGTTGTTGAACTTATAGGGGAAATCGCCCAAATTTCGTAAATAAAGTGATGGCTTGGGATTGGATTCTTAAGTGCTTATGGCTAATGTTTGGTGTCTAATGACATTGTTGTAGATTTCGAGAAGCCGAAACTTGAGTTTGGAATAGCTTAGGAAGCAAACGAGGTATGTAAAGCTTACCTTTCCTTCTTTTGGCATGTCTTAGATATGAGTAAGGTATGATATGTTATGAGCCTTGGGGTAACTCTATTCGAAATTCCGAACATGTTTATGGTTCACACTGTTCCTTGATGTTCGCATTTTGATACGGTCGGATTATGGTCCTTATGTCTTCCGTATGATTGGATTTTAAAAGTTGCATAAAAAGTTTTGTTTTTAAAAGAGTTCTGTAACTACGAACGTCCGTAACTTTCATAGACGGAACCGGATTGCTTTGATATGCTCGTAAATGATTCCATAACGTATAGTGACTATGATTTTCGTAGGCGGGCCCGGATTGGGTTGATGCTCGTCCGTGGGTCCCGCGACTCCCTTCTGTATGGTTCTGATGGCTTTTGAAAGAATTTGGTATGACTATTTTTCCGACCCCCGAATATGATTATATACTTATCTGTTAAGTCTAAAACGAGGATTTCCATGCATATGATTTTGATACGTAACCTTGGTTTCTGAAGTTCGGTTTGATATGTTCCCGAGTGATATTCGGAAGAAAACCTGATTTAACTATTGTTTCGGTTTTGGAATAACATTTCGTTTTGATTATCCTATTGGGTCTTTGTAAGTGTTTTGCATTGCATATGGTTTCCCACGATTCTGCTTGTGCATCTTGTTGTATGTCTTCCGCCGAGTCCCGGGCCGGAATGTTATTGTGAGCACTATGTTATATTTTGAAGTATGATGGGATACGAAGTTTGATGTGATATGATAATATGATAAGATGATGATTCTGTTCGGTATCGGAGCCGGTGGTGGGGCAAACCCAATGGTGGGGCAAACCCAATGATGAGGCAAAATTCCACATTGGTTTAGGCAAATCCCACATTGGTTTAGGCAAATCCCACATTGGTTTAGGCAAATCCCACATTGGTTTAGGCGAATCCCACATCGGTTAATGTCAGCTCATATGATAAGTTATGATGTTATGATGTGCTACGGTATGTATATGTATGATCTGTATTTCAGGAGTAAGCGTGTTGGCATTCTGATTATTATATTTGTCTTCTGTACCTCTGTTGTCCGATTTGTGTTTCAGATGCAAACACTTTGGTTTTTCGGGTTGTTATGCTCACTTTTTGTACTCCTTACTTCGGTTATGATCTTATTTTCTCGTATGCCATGCTTTACATGCTCGCACATATTCCGTATCGACCCCTTTCTTCGGGGTCGCGTTTCATGCCGCGCAGGTATATACAGATGAGTTGAAGATGTTCCGGCGGGGTTGGCGAGCTCCATTTTCTTCCGGAGTGCTGCCTAGTCAGAGTGTTAAAGTTATGATATCTGGAGTTATGTTAGAGACTTTGCGTACGCAGTCGAGTGTATGATATGTCGGTTTTGTAAGCGGCTATGTAAGCCGATATTTCATTGTGCATTATGTTGCGTATGTGTTATGACTACGGATTTCATTCGATTTGAAAAAGATGAAAAGCATGTTGTTCGCTCGGGTGTGACAGTATCATCCTTAACATTATTATACGTCGCATAAGCATATCATGACCCTAGCATAACTAATCATAACCTTATCATCATCTTGCATTCATCATAACACATACATATACATATCATAGTACCGTATCTGCTTATACATATTTAAACATTATCCATATTCGGCCACGTAGTGGCTCGACAGTATCCGTATTCGGCCATGTAGTGGCTCGACAGTATCACATATATGTCTTCCGTACCCGGCCAGCGACGAGGTGCTCGGTAGATATCTCTATCATCATCACATACATCTCATAAGCTTATCATAACTTTTCGTAAGCATGTATTTGGATTAAGGACAATCTATTGAAAATAATATCATATTCATGGTATGAACTTCATAACAAATACCGTATACTTACCATTATTATTCATCTCATAGGTATATCATGGCATTATCATAATTTAACATCATTATACATTTATCCTCGAATATACATTAGAAATCGAGGGCAACTATAGCTATGTTCTGGGGCGACCTAAGGTCGTGGACCCCGATTACATTACATGGACTAATCGTAAGCGTCATATCTCATCTTGGAGGGACTAATGTTTTAAGGTTAGTGCACATAAGGAAAACATCAACAATTCGTAATCAACATCATTAACCTTATGGGTACATCATATCGTATTCATAGCGAGAACTTTATGGGACTAGCATATCATGAACTTTAGAATTTTTAGACTTAACCTCATCATCATCTTTATCGTACTCGTAATGTATCTCTTGTCTCATATGGCTATTCACGAACATAGACTCTTAGTTTCTCTTAAGGATAGAAGGCTCATGAAGAAGAAATTCATGTCATAAGATTCATGCCTTAGAAATGAGGGTTTAGCCTTACATACCTTTGTCGCTTAACTATTCTATTGCTTGCTCGCTCTCCCTTAATGCCCACGTCTTTACCTTCAAGAGAGTTCGTATCAACATTAGCTAAACAATCATAAGAACGTACTTACTAAAGCTATATAAAATTGGGCAGCATTTCCTTTGTTTATACTACTTCCTCCATATTCCATATCAACTCCCAAACATTCATAACGACAATCACGACATCATAAACAACAAGCGTCATTCACTCTCGTTATCCACATTTAGGAATTTCACTCCAAATTCTCCAAAATAAAGATCGTAGCTCACTATCACGTTCTTTCACATACTATACTTATTCCATGTTCTAAATGTCATTTATAACGTATTTATAATCTCAACATATCCATTTTCATGATTCATTTCAACTACTACTCAACATTGATACTATTCACCCATTTATGACTCATTTTCTATACTGTTGTACAATCCAAGTGTTTGAACCTATCAATACTTCAAAAAACATGGAAAGATCATGAAACTCACCTTAGAGGATGGAGGAATAAGCCTTGAATGGTAATACACCTCTTGCAACAAAACCCTATTTCACCTTTCTTGGGATTTCTTGACTTGGATGACTTTACTGAGGTTTCATACACTTGATTCTTGTTGGTTTGATGAAGTTGATCATCAATTTCCTTTATTTTCTTGTGGATGAAGTGTATGGAATGTTCTAGATATTTCTTGAGTTGTGGAGATGAAAGATGAAATGAAAATGAAACGAAGGAGAGGTCCCATTAATTCACAATCCGTCCCAACCGAGATCTACTGACAAACATACGGTCCGTATATTTTCATCGTCGTATGTCCGTCGTAGATCTGGTCCGCTGAAGTATGCCATATCAAGCTGAATCTACGATTGGACATACGGTCCGTGGATTTTTTACGGCCGTATGTCGGCCCTATGTTGCCCCTTTTGAGACTTGTTCCGCACTGTTGATCTCCGATCCTTTAACCTTCTTAACACTTGTTTAAAACCTCAAAATCATTCTGGGGCGTTATAA